>NC_052551.1:6053482-6356513 GCF_016699485.2 Gallus gallus
CATGCAATTAGTCTGATGTGCTGATTGATACAGACAGCACATAGAGAGGCTGTATATGTAGTGCCTAGTATCATTATTAATAATTGTGAAGGTGTGTTGGCATTTATACTGCTGTAATAACACTGACTCCAACCAGGGTTAGAGAATCACAGATTGGATGGCATAATGAAGGCAATCTGCGTAATACTTATGGTGGCATTTAAATACAACATTTTCAGTACAACTTGCAGGCAACTGACAGGTTTTAATTTTGATTATTTTAATGAAATTAAGCCTACATATATCTCCAGATATAAACCGGGGCACTTTTTTCTTTGATGGTGTTGCAGGACACAACAATTTGATACACTGGAAAGCATCTTGCACGTTTTACTTGTGTGATGTATTTTCTACTGGTTTCATTTACTGTTTTTGATTATTGCCAAGTCAGTAAGGTAGGTTATAGTTAATGCAAAAAATCAGGACTGGTGAATAAAATTGATGTACTTCTTACATTTAGTTTGTCTTTGTGTGTTTTAGCATTTTATTATTTTAAAGAAAGTGAGTCATGGTTTAGGACAGTGTCAAAAAAAGTCAAATCAATTGCGTTTTCACTGTACTTGCCTTTATAGCATTTAATGTATGATTCATCCTACCAAAGCCCAACCTCATGATTCACATCAGTTGTAAGAGAAGAAGAAAATAGTAGCTCGATCAATCAGTAGTACCATCAGTTAACTAAAATTGTATTTATTTGTTGTTAAGTAGATAATAGCTTTGTCTGCTTCAGCTCTTTGGAGATTCACTCCAAAACAGTATCTCCTAATTACTGTGTGTTTTTCTCAAACTAGCAATTGTAAAAACAGTAGTATCATTTTGGTTGTAGAAATGAACATGATGAAAATCTAAGACTCTTTCATTTTGTTTTCCAGGCAACAGTAAAGCAGCACCACAGTGTCCTCTCCATCTTTACTCAACAAAGTGAGTGTTCCTGCCAAGTGCTGTGATTAAAAAAACATATTTTGCTAAACAGCCATTTTGTGTGGACTTCTGTCACCTTAAGAAGCATTTGTCTTAAGCCTATCCACCTGTTCCTCTGTATGTCTCAGGCCCAGTGAAGAAATAGTCCCTAATTTTGCTAAATATGGAATGAAAGAAGTTTTGAGGTACCATGTGCTGTACATCTGAACCCTTGGGAATCCAAACCTTATCGCTTTGAATGTTGCTTTGTTTATTAGTGACCACAGAGGAATATGTAAAAATATCAGAGGTTTCTCATGATGCTTGGTTGTTTGGCAAACTCAAAATGAAACACAACAATCAGAATATTGAGGTTTTTTTTAGCTTGCATATATTTTGCACAGCCCTAAATTTCCTATGCATGTAGCCACCTTAATCTTAATTATTTAAATTAAGAGCTACACACTAAAACAAACTTTTGCCCCAGTCTAGTAAATTCTGAGCTCCCAAAATATTCGCCATCATAGTTGGATTGTGTTTTATCAAAATATCTAGAAATGTTTTCCGTGTGCTCTAGAAGACTGTGCAGTAACTATTGCCTTAGACCTTCTGTTTTCTTGTTCTTAATAGACATTATCCCCATATAGTGACAGTCCAGTCTTTCCCAACAATGGCAACATATGGACAGACTCAGTACAGTGCAGGAATCCAACAGGCTGCTGCATACACTGCCTACCCTCCTCCAGCGCAGCCCTACGGCATACCTTCCTACAGTGAGTACTCTGATGTCATATTACCTTTGAGTGTAACCTCTTCCTTTTGGTCCTAGAAAAACTTATTTGAAGACTTGAGGTTTAGAATGAAAAGTCATTTCTATATTGGGAGCGTTCACTTCTTAGTCTTAATGGATAAGCTGACTTCATTAAAAATGGTAGGATTACTTTGAACTATCTGTCAACTCCTTCTATCCTGTGATATGGTCTTACAAACTACTTAAGGTTGAAGATGGTGAGTAATAGGATAGGAGACAGTATGAAAGAGGATGTTCGACTTACGAGCAAGCAGGAGCTGTGACTGTTGCCATGACTCACTACAGTGCAGTGAATATGGTATTTAGGTAAAGTTCGCTTTGCCTTCCTTGATGTCTCCTGGAGTTTCAGTGATAAAAGCTACTTAAAAGTAAAAAAAAAAAAGTAAAAAAAATATGTATGCTATTATAGAAGATCTGGGACACAAAGCAAAGTAGGACATTGGTGAAAAGGTACAGAGTACTTTGGTTTTGGAGGACTGTTTGTGTTTAAATGAATGGCTGTTGGCTATAAGTGCCATGAGCATTTCTAACCCTGGTCAACTTTTGTTCCCTACACAGCCTCACAAGCAGCTGTGGGGAGATGGTGCTGGGCTGGGAGCAGCTGGAAGATTCAGGCAGAGAACTAACTAAACCAGCACTCCTAATGGTGGAAAGCCTGGCAAACCAAGTGTTAAATGTCTTCAAGCTGTGCATGGAAATAGCATGCTGTTGAGGCAATTGGGAAGTTCTTTCCACTCCTGAAGACCAAAGGGATACTGCTCTTGCTTAGGCACAATTCTTTAACAGAAAGTTTTGAGGCTCCTTATTCCAAGCTGATCTCATGAGTGCTGAGTATTGCAGCTTCATAGTTCTGTTTCTGCTGCTGGTTTCTCTCACACTTTTAAACACCTTCATTTGCTTGGCAAATACAGTATTCTTTCCCAACGAGATTTTATACAGCCTTTGATAACATTTTTCCTGAAAGGAAATTCAATGCAATAGTCTGGAAGGTCAGGGAAATGGTCTTGGCAGAGATGAAGGTCTACCAGGATGATGAGAGGAATGTTTTGAGACCCTTTACTGGAGCTACTTGTGTGTTTGCATCAGCTGGCTGATTTCCAAGACAAACTCTGAACAGTTGTCCTGTTAGAGCAGGTGAAAGTAGAGCCATTTGCTACTGCCTTGAGTCTTTAGGGCATACATGTGTCAGGCCCATATGCTGCTTATAAATCCTGTGGATGACCTCTTAGCATCCTTGAGCAATGATTTCCCTCCCCCAGTTCATATACCCTCTGTAAGATACTCAGCACAGCATATGAAAAACTCCACCTGGCTGACAACCAAGAACAATGAAGCAGTATTGTTTTTAGGCACAAAAATAAAACTCAGCCAGTTTCTAGACAAAACAGAACATTGTGTGGAAATTAATTTGGTGCTAAGTTATTTCACTGTCTGACAACAATTTTAGATTTCCAAAAAGGCCCATTCGCTGAAGATTAATTGTAGCCAGGGTAGATGGAGTGTTTGCATGCGGAGTGCTGATGTAATTGAAAATCATGAGATGTTATGAAAAGAAGCTTCTCTGCACACACTCGCAAATCCCTTTACTTCCCCAGCAGTAATGGACCCGGACGCCTGCACTAACACATGTTCACTCACTGTCCAAATAAACTTCCTTCTTTTCACAATACAACATTTTCATATTAATGCTAACTTGTACTCAGATTGTATTGCAGCTATTCTCACCTAAAGCTTAAAGAAGTCGTTTTATTTGAGAAGATATTATCTGGGGGAAATTGTTCCCAACCTGAGCAAATGCAGACTTGTTGCTTCTAAGAGTCATTAAGCTAGAAAACAGCATGTTTGGTGAAAGGCACATGAAATTGACTTGTCTTTTGGCAAGTTTGTTTGTAAGTGCTAACAGACAACAGCAGTCTGGAAAGTGTATAAATCTAAGGCCAGAAGTCAACAGGGTCTTTGTTTAGCTCTAGTGCTCAAGTACTCAGGATGCGTCCGTGGCTATTTTTTGTTTTGTGCAAATAGGTATGCAAAGAAGGAGGAGGATCACACCCAAGGATTCATAATAAGATGCACCTTTCAGCTGTTTATATTAGCAATACAGCTGTAGAACCTTGGCAGCAACTGTGAATAAAATATCAGCCCCTTTTACTATCAGCAAAGGTTTAATCAGTGCTTGAATCAGCAAGTGCTGCTGCTCCAGTAAACTGTCAGTTTAATTGCCTGATTTTAGTAATGAAAATATTTTGTGGCTTCAGGACTTACATTTACTGTTCCTGAACTGTATGTTATATCCAAGTGAATAAATGATAACCCTTCTGTATGACCTGCTACTAAATACCTAATTACCAAACCTGAAAATATAATGGAAGTAAAAGATACGTCTACTGAGAACAGAAGTCTTGACATTCATTTGCTGCAGGTCCTGTTGCTTTGTTAATGATTGCTTGCACCTGATAACTGTTCAGAAAGGTCTTGAGTCAATGAGTTTGTTTAACACCAAAACAAAACTGTTTTTCCATAAATTGTTTTTGAAAACAATGTTATTTCTGCTTGCTTCTCTATCTTAAGAAAAGTTCATTCAGGTGTGGATACAGGGTGTGGCTCTCTCAAATACTATTTGTGGTGAATTCATTTGATTTGTATTACTTGAGAGACTAATGAGGATAATTTTAAAAAAAATTATAAAGTGTAGGTTAAAATCTAGCTGAAATACTTGTGAATTCCTAATCTTTCTTTTTTATAACTTTACGTGACACAACACACATTCTGCTCTTGGTTCCTGCATTGTGCTTCAAAGGCATCAAAACAGAGGACAGCTTGAGCCATTCCCCAGGACAGAGTGGGTTTCTTAGTTATGGATCCAGTTTCAGTACCCCGACTGCTGGACAAGCACCGTATACCTACCAGATGCATGGTAAGTACAGCTTGCTGCTTTGTAGGATGTCTCATGAGAAGTCACAATAGCATACTCCACATTAGATCAGTTCTTCTTTTACAATTATGATAAAAATATTAGTAATAGGGTAGGAGTGAAAGTAAGATTTTGGAAGTCTGTTGTGCTTATCAAGGAATTAATTTCTGGCAGAAGTACTGGATTTAGCACTGAGGCACCCTAGCAAAACTTTGTGTATGACCAATTTAAGCTTTGCCTTTCTACAGAAACTGTTGTGTTTAATACATCTACCTTTTTTAACTTATAAAGTACCAATACCATTGAACAACTACAGGCTACCAGATGAATTAAAATTCTGAACAGCCGAGCTGAAAGCAGCTGCTTTTTCCCTAAGGTTCCTGAGTGAAGAATTAGAAAGTTTAGAATAACTCTTTTACTACTGTCAAAATATTAACTGATTATATAATAATGAATCGGATTTCCTTATGTCTTCAGTGACACTGCCTTCTGCTTGGAGCTTCGTAACACTTTGTTTTGTTGTATAACCAAGAAGGTCAAAATACACTTAATTCCTAAAAGTAAAACTTATTTTTAGTCATACAATTTCAGAAGCTGTACAAAACACCAGATTCCATGAGACTCAGTGATGATTCGCTAACTCCAGGGAAGTCATGGAAGGGTTTAAAGCTGAAATACAGAAAATGGGGAAGTAAATTAAAATGTTGGAAGTTCACTTATGATTCCTTTTAACCCATTTTTTAGCATGGAATTGCACTTCTTTGAGTATTTTAATGTTGCTTGTCAGAAAGAGAGGTTTTTGTTTTCTCAAGTGTTATAACATGCTACTTCCTCCAGCATGCCGTTCCTGATCTTCGTGAATTACGCTTATTTATTGATTTGTTTATGTATTTATTTTTCTGAAACTTGCTGAGTCATTATGTGTGAATTGGAGGGGCAGTGTTAAAATTTGGATATACTCTGTTAATCTGAACGTAAAAATACCTGTCCAGGAAATTCTTCAAGCAGTGATGATGAACTTTAATGCAACAATAGCAGATCAGAGGAACCATAGGATAACCATTTCAGCTTTATCAATCATTTTAGACACAAAATGAATGAGTGTCTTTGGAGGGAAGTATGTTCTAGAAAGTTAAAAATCGTCCATCTTAGGTTCTGTTGAGTGGGGAGGGTCAATCACACACGCTGAGTATGCTGTGCCCTTTATTGCTGTGGCTAAATGTATTCAGACTCACTAGTTTAGGAGCAGCTTGCATACAACTGAGGCAGCTCTGTGATCAACTGCTGACATAGTTGATTTTCTACATCTTGACTCCTACAAACTTCATTCATCCTATCTCAAATAGGACTTTAGTTTTTGCTTTCTGTTTTACTCCTTGAACATCTCAGTCTTGTCTTGAGATTGTGTTTCACTGTCAGTAGTGGAAGTCCTCTCTCTTTGGTAAAACAGGCTTGCATCACCAGCAATGGTAGATGCTGGAGTTTGATGGCTTGTTTGCCGTTTTTTCTATGGGCTGAAGTATTGTGTATGTGCCCTCCTGTTCTGTTCTTTGTCCTGACTAAACACTGTGTGATTAGATGCTAATGATTGTTGCACCACTGTTGACTCAGCATAGGCATTTTCTTTTCCTGCCATGGAAGATCAGTGTATTCCCATCTGTGTTTCTGTTGCTTTGTGTTTTCCCAGAATGCAGCTCCCACATGTGCTTGGTGTTAGCTTAGAAGAATCTGAGATATTTGGGAAGGCAAACTCTTGACTCGTTTGGGACTGAAGTTTTTAAGATGGCCCCTTTGTTCAATTAAGAGGTTTAGACAAACAAGTTTTGTTTAATCAGCACTTGAAAATGTTACACTTGTAAGGAATACTGACAATCGAGAATGTTGTACCAAAACAGGCCAGAAAAAAGTTTATGCAGAAGTGTACGAGCATGAATGTGCCCAAGGTGCTTTCAGATAATGCTTTCTAAGGTGATGCTACGGTGTGAGATAAATTTGCTTCTTTTCATTCAGATTTTTATGCTAGACAGATCATTTCAGCCAGCTCACTAAGCTGTCAACACAAAAGGAAAACTGTTTCTGCATATGGCAGGTGCTTACTCCAAGGCAAAAGGAGCAGAAGTAAATGTGTCTTCCTGTTGTAAACAAATACTTCCACCCTTCTCCTTGCTCATGGAGGGAACAGTCTGAAGCTCCCTGACCATACAGTTTATTTACCTTGTTGAGTGCTGGTGAAAGGTTTGAGTGAGAAGCTGGGAGCCTTCCTGTGCTGAGTGCTACTGAGGAATGTGCACTCTGTGCTTTCCCACGCTGCCGCACCTGGGGGCAGGGAGGCAATTCTTCCATCTCCTTAATCCAATCGAGCAACTCTCCATGCCACCCAAGCCCTAGGCCCATGGGACTTCTGCCAAGTTTGCATCAGCCCTGTTGGTCACCCCATTAGTGACCCCAGGCAGGGACTTTGGCTGATGAGATTAAACAGCTGAAGGTGCAAATTTTTATTTAAATACTTTTATAAAATCAAATTTCAGGGGGGCTTTAAGAGTCAAGCTCTTAACCCTTCCTTCAAGAATAAAATATTCATTACATCATGTCAAAATAGAGAAGAAATCTTGAAGAGCCTGACAAGTGCAATGGATCATCAAGGAAGGGCATCTCCCGGAGTGTCTACTCCTGGTGCTACTTAGTTTTGCATTTTAAAGGGTGAGGGAAATAAATGCTTTTTTCAAGCTAGCTCTGTGAGTATTGTAAGTTGGTAATACCTCGAGTACCTAACTGAAATAACTTTTGACTGCTGTTGGCTTCTATTGAACATCAGCTCCCAGAGCAACATAGTGAAGTTGTCTGCAGGCAGGCGTGGGTGGTCAGGCTGTGAATCTGGAGCAGCTTATGCAGACTGTGCAAATCCTCACAGTCCCCTTGCTTATGAATTACATGGCCAGGAAATAGGTGTGTTATGCCAATCACCAAGGAATAATGACCTTTTGGATGACAAATATTTTGTCTCATAAGGCTCTAGGACAAATGTTCTCCTTCAGTACATGCCCAGGTAGTTGGAGCTGTTCGGTTTGCTCTCATGTTTCTTTGGAACCAACACAAGCTCTGGCTGGGATAGAAGTGTTAGGTTGAAGCCTCACCTCCCTGATGGCTCTTTTGGCACTTCTGAAGCCAGATTTCCTCAAGTCTGTTGATTTTCTCCACAAACACAGATGATGCAGATGCAATGGGGTAGTGTTCAGCTTTCCATTTTTAACTGCAGTTACCAACTGTATCCTGGATCTTGAGCAAGAACAGAATCCACTGAAAAGCAATAACGAGGATAAAACATTCTTTCAGTTACTAAGTGGTAAAGAAAAAAAAAAAAAAGCAAAACTATTTTACAGACAGCCAGAAGGGGAAATCTATTTTCATGCTTTCCTAGCATGAAAATAAATTAAATGTGGAAGGGCTTATAAGCCAAATAGCTAATGCAGTATGTCACACACATATATAATATAAGAGATGAGGTTGGCAAGTTCCATATCTGCCAGAAAAGACATGAAACTATAACACTAAGGTACTATAGATTGAAATAATGATTTTAATTTCCATGTAACACAGTGGATATGATAGTATTTTGGCAGACTGAGTAACATTCAAATAGGCTGAAATGTAGTATTACTTACTCCGAAGGACTGACTTTATTCTCTTGTTTTTAATCAGTGCTGTATGCAGTGTATTTATAAAATTAATTTGTTGTAATGAAGCGACAATATCTGAAATATGCATGTGACCAGTTCAGGAGGGCAACTCATTTTTAGAGCTGTGAATCAGAAGACAAGGTAACAGCTTGCATTACTTTTCTGTCTTTGACGTAAAAAATTTGTAATACTGTGGGGGAAAAAAAGCTGCTTCAGGTCTGTGCTGTTTTCTAATGGATCCTTATACATGTGTGCAACTGCAGTACTGACTCCTCAGAGAACACCACAGTCTACATATCAGAAATATATTTGCTTCTTAACATGTATTTTTCAACATTTACATGTTCTTACAATTTAGCAGTTTAGTGAGCTGTTCAGAGTTTTGGTAAAATTATTATTCAGTAATAAAAATTGTGTACAAGACACAAAGGTTGTATTCAACCTCTGCCCCATGGAGCTTACCATGTAAACTGGCAATTGAGGAAACTGCTTGTCGGGGAAGGATTTTCAGAAGCTAATAACATGAAGCCACTCTGTTTTCTGGCTTCTCTGCACTAATGGTAACAGGGCAGACTTGAGTTGCAGCAGGGCAAGCAATTACACTTGTATTCTGCCAAGCATAGTCATACCCAAATGATTCCATTCCTCAAAGAAAGAGAATAGGTCATCTTTCAACCCTAGAGTTTTCGGATTGAATCTCTGGTGTGCTTCTCTTTGTCTGCGATACCACGCCTATTAGAGTTCATTAGGATTAGAAAAACCATCCACATTTCATGATAATTAATAATTATTAAAAATTTTCATCCGTACAAATAGCCAGTCAGAGCATGAAGTGAATGTTTCAATTAAAATATGTTGGTTTGGGAGGGAAGGCTTGTTTGTTTTCTTTTGGGGGTGTTTTTGTTTTTTTACAACCCTCAGAGATATTGTTTATATATCCACTCTCCAGACATCAGGTCATATTTTCCTGTGCATTTTACATATGACCTTACCTAGTTTTACAACGCTTTTTCATTTATGCTTGGATACTGGAGGATTTTTTTGATACTGCAAACAGTTGCTTTGGATTTGTGCAGGCAGTAGGTGCTTCATCCGGTCTTGTTGGTAATTAGCATCATCCCTCATCCCCCTCCTTACAGCTTCTCTTCTGATGTGTTGATCTTCCTGTCCCTTGTATTGTGAATGAAGAGAAAACTAGACTTATTGTCCCGCGAATGTTAGCACTGATGACTTTCTATTCACTCGGAAAAATACTTTGGACTTAACATTAGTGTAACAGAATGGAATCTGATCCTGTGCAGGAGCAAATGCACTGTCAAATGTATAAGGAAATCTGTGGAATGTAATAAATTTATCATTTAATCAGCTATGTGAAATACTAATAGAAGACTGCTGGCACATTAGCTAATATAGGAAACCATAAGGTATGTAGAGAGAGCAATGGCAGCCAGCTTATAGGTTATTTCCTGCAGTCACATGAGCTTGTGTTACCCCCTTATTGCACATCAGACCATCTCTTCTCAGCTTGTCATTAATTCCTAGACAATGCCTAGGAATGCTCTTCAGTTATTATTGCTAAAATGACAGCTGGAATGAAATTATGAAATTGCACAACAGTTAAAACTATGCAGATACTGTTGTTGGGCAGGAAAAGATGTGACCATTTTTATAATAGCCAAATTAATCTACCCACAAAATACTTTTTACATTACAAAGGAAAATTCAGTTACGTAACTGGGATAACTTTCCTTTGCCAAGAAATTGCAAAGCAGTATTGGGTTCAGTGCAGACATAAATTTGGGGCCAAGGGCCTACGCAGTGAAATTCTTTGCTACTGCTGAGCATTTGTTTTCTTTGTAGAGTCCATTCTGATCAGCTGTCAAATAATGAATGAATAGAAAGTGTCATATATTTGTGCAATACTGATTTGAAATGGGCTAACTATATATGTTGCTTATGTTTGTGAAATGAATTGCTTATGCTTGAGACAAAGTAAAATCTGACTATTTAATTGATTGAAGTGTTCCATTATGCTGAAAACATTTTGGTTCTTGTTAGTATCTGGATAATGTTTTCAAAGAGGTGCCTGAATTTCTTGCAATTGTGTGCCAGTTTGTTGCATATTTAATATGAGCCCATAAATATCTATTTGGCATGAATAGTTAGCTCTACATGCATGAATTTTGCAAAGGAGGTGGCATGTTTTATTTTAAGCCTGATTCTTCTAGTATTTGGTGATGAAATGTATGAGAAGAGCAAATTTTAACTTGCACTTCAGAAATGTGGACCATGCTTTGTTATGCAAATAGTGAATCTATCTGAAGTCACAGAAAATAAAGGACAAGGAGACAATGTTCTCAGCGAACTGTAACTCAGATGCCTTAGGTTCATAAAATTAAAACCTCAGTAGAAAATGAGTGGCCTCTTTCAAAAGCTTCTGCTTCACAGATGGTTTGCATTAGTTGCAGTCTAAAACTGTGGCAGCAAAGCTGTCCTCCACTCCATGGTGAGTTCAGCAGGGAGAGGCCTCTCTTCAGCAGAGGTCAGACTTCACTTTTTACAGTGTAAATACAAGTTTTCCCAGAATAACAGCACAGTCACCCTTTCAAAGATTTCTAAACATGAGAGGCTGACCACACTACATTTACTTTGTTTTAAAACCAGCTATCTTACAGGAGAAGGAACTCATAGGGAGAAGCAAAGGTGTTGACAGCGATGCACTGTAAGCTGCAAGGATCTGTGCTACTGCTATCCAAGGACAGAACCCCCCTCTAGCTTTTCCCATTTCCTGCTTTTTTGGTGCTTCTATTTAGAAACCTTATTGTCATATTGAAATATATTCATAGGTCCTTATTAAGTAAGGAGGGACTTGGAAAGGGGATGTGCCATGGGAGATTCAGAGGAATAACAGAAAATGAGTATTTTGAAATACTAGCTTTGAAAATATTTAGGAATAACTTTTTCCCCAATGTGAAGAGGAGTGTGGGAGGAAAGCCTGAGAGTTCTGTTTGTTTTTTAGGAGAGGAATCTATAAGGTGTGGGAGAGTAATGATGGGACGGGATGAAGAAAGTACAGCTTGTGATGATGAGGAAGTGGGAATCAATAGAGAATAAAGGAATGAATGATGTTTTCCTAACCTTTTTTTTTACTAATTTGGCAACATTTGTGGAGGTCATTTCAAATACTCAAAATGGTTAACCATAGAATCACAATAACACAATAGCCAAACAATACACTGAAGTACTTTTACATGAGAATATGCTAAGATTTCTGTTGGGACTTCATTAATAAACAAAATGGATACATATATTTTAAAGGAAACAATACATCTTTGATATAATGAGATTTTAAATCACAGTTTGACATCATAGAACTATATGGATAATAGCAGATGAGAAAAAGGGTACATCTTTTCACAACATAGAGGCATATATTTACAGTGAACATTTCAAATTTAAAATAATTCCATAATTTCAGAATTCTATCATTCTCTTTCATATAGATGCACCATCAACATAAAAGTAGTCACATTACAGAGATGCTTGGATGTTGTGAAGACTTCTGTTTATGGATTCTATTTTGTTCATTTTTGTAGGTTAAAAGAAAATTTGTAAGATGGTAACAACTTGGGAAATTACAAACTTGGCCTTGATTATTCATTTAAGGTGCAGTTGGCATAGAATATGCTAAAAATCTTACAGAAGCTTCACTGAATAATTGATTTGGTATACATACTAATATTTTCTTGAAAATATCTAGAAGGCAATAGAAGAGCTAATATAGAATTACATGTAAAAATTTACATCAAGAAACATCATACTTGCATAGTCAAACACTTGAAAGTTGGGAAAAATGTGATTCATGATACTTGTGCAGCAATTGTACTGCTTTTTGTTGTATCTCATTTCCAAACACTGTGTAAGATAATGCACCGATGGAAAAAATAGAATGCAGTCATAAAATCAAAGACTGTGATGATGTTTGTGGACAAATAAGTCTGACTCTGCTTCTGTTAGCACAGGCTTTGCAAATTAGGAGTTTCTTAGCTGCTGTGCTGGCATCAAATAGCCCTCTTACATGTTTTTGTGCTTTTTTTTAATATGCAGTTTGGATACATTTTCTATTTATATTGGCAGGGTTCAAATACTGAAACTTCTGTTCTACAATACTGTGACATGTAGGACTTTCCTTTTTACTTTTTCGTCTTGCCCAGTTATCTGTCAGTGGGTCTGAAGCAGTGTCATGCCTTGGATCAGACTGCATCAGAAAGAAGCTTTAATTTTTGGTGGCTCTGGAGTCCCCTGGGTAAAGTCAGTCTTCTTGGTTGTTTTTTGTTGTTGTGGTTTTTTTTGTTTGTTTGTTTTTTTAAAACAAGAGATTTTTCAGAAACAATCTATATCATTGCTTCAAGGATGTTTATTTTTTCATTGTTCAAATGTTTCCCTGTGATTTGCTTTTGAGGACAATCCAATGTGATTTCCTTCTGTAGCTGCATCATCATTTGATTAGAGGGGTTGAAAGGAACACTTTCTCCGAAAAATAATAAAATTAAGTTGCTTTCCCAGGCCTCAGTCCTGAGAGTGAGTATAAACCATCCCAGCACTTTCAACACCATTGCTGAGCTGGATTGATCTCAACAGGTGACCAGGCTCAAAAGCATGGTAAAAGCCAGGCCTGTACAACTGGCCTGGTTATCACTTGTTAAAGCTCTTTGAGTCTCTGTGGGTTGAATATTCCCAGAAGCAGGCAGCGGGAAAGAGCTTTGACTCAGAAAAACTGTACTGTGAAATATGTTTTGTATCACCACTCAGAGTGCCCATGAACACCTGGTTAGACAAGCAGGAGTGAATGGGATTGTAGTGGGAGACGAATGGACATATTTTAAATGGGTTGCATGTCAGGAGGTAATATCTGCAGAAGGTGTTTGCATACTTCTGGGAGCAATATCCTTTAACAGAAACTGCTGATGTCAAGTGCTATAATGTGGTAGAACCATGCTTTCATCTAGGTTAGTATAGCGTGCTCTTCCCTATGCTGTCTGAGCCCTCTCAGACAGAAATACAAGACCATTTTTGGTTCATTTTGCGTAATAGCAAACAGTTGAGCAGTATGCTGCAAAGTACATACATGTGGGTTGACTTTTTATTCTCCTTTAACAGGTCAGATAGTCTTGAAATACCTCCACAGCTGACAGCCATGCAACATTTTATGAGCTTTCTTGCCCAATAAATGCAGGCAGATGTTGTTGAATTTGGAACATTACGAGGCACTGGAGTATAGCTGGTGGGAGGTAATTTTGAGGAGTGCTTAACCTCTGGCTAAAAAAGTAGCAGCTTGGAGAATGCAATATTTACTGCAGGAAACATTAGCTTGTCAAAAGAGGTAAAGTACTGCAAAGAACCTTTTTGAATGACCATGCAAATCTTCATCCAGATGTGTTTCGTAGCGTAGAGTAGTGCATGCTCCTCTGGGAGTTAGACTAAGGCCTTTCCTTGTATCATTTGTAGTCAACATTGTTTCCTGTATGAAAACAGCTTGCTAACCTAAGAGTATACAAGCAATTATAGGCAGGCTTGTGAAATATCATGCAAATCAACTGAACCCCGTAAGCATTCATTTTATTAGTTCTCCATAATCAAATAATCCTTTGAGAGAGCTACCTAAAACCACTGTGTCTGCAAATCTACGAGTTAGAGGAAGCACTTCAATCTAAACATTGTTGTTCTATTTCACCCTTCTGATGACAGGGCCTTCTGACCTGTGTAATGCAAGAACACAAACCTAATATTCAAAGTTTGCCATAGTATTGATCTGAACTATACCACGGACCCCTTCTATCTCTGTAATCACAACTTCCCAAGGCACAGATATTCTTGTGTTGTACTGTGTATTCATAAGCTGAAATAAAACATATTTTAGCAATGCAAGAGCTATAGTTCTGGAGATACTAAAAATAACTGTGAATATTCCCTTGTTTCTTTACATACCTTGCGCAAAAGGGAGAGGAAAAAGAAATGTATCTTGTAATTGCAGTGGTGGAAAAGAGCAAAAGGGAGAGACTGAGTAGGAGAAGCTGGTATGAATATTGTTGCAGGAGCAATGCACACATCATTGAATTACCCTTGACCATGTTATGGATTTTAAAATACTTGAATTAAAATGGGAAGGAGGGAGACATAGCAAATGAAATCCATGTGTATGAATATATAACATCAATCAGCTCACAAAGAGTTTCTCTATAAATATTGCCCTTGGACACTCGTATAGAGAAGGGCCACATCTACTTATCAAGGAGAAGCCATGGCACTGAATATGTACAGCATATGCATGGCTTTTATGTGGTGTCTTTTCATGCAAGTGTGTTTGTGATACCCATACTTTAAAGGGAACGTTTTCAGTACCATACATCTGAAGAGCTATTCTCCTCCAGAATCCAGATTGTTTTATTACCAGCTAAATGTTCTTTAAGCTACCTGTGAATGAGGGTATTGTGACATTTAGCAACTGGTGTGATTGAACACAGATGTGAACCATATTCCATATGGAGAAGATCCAAAAGGAGAGACTTGTAGGCTTGTTTCCGATATGCAAGCAGGAATTTGAATGCAATTACTCGATATTGAGCTACCAAGATAGATAAAAACAAATTGTTTGCTTGCACATCTGTAGTACTGCAAGTGTAAAATCAGCTGCAGTTTGGAACAGTGTGCTGTATTCAGAGGTCAGGAAAATATATACCGATATATATGCCATATATATATGTATAAATAATGCCAGTATATATGGAATTGAAAGTCCTGTGATAATGGAAAGTAAGCATTCAGAAATGGGATGGGGTGAGGCATTTATTACATTGCTTACCCAGTGGCTTCCTAGAAGTGCCCCACTGCAAACAACCACACTTTTCTAATGCTATTCCTGCATATCTCTGAACATTACAAGTGCTATTATCATAGAATCATTTGAGTTGGAATGGACCCTTAGAGATCATCTAGTCCAACTCCTCTGCTATAAACAGGGGGACATCTACAGCTAAATTAGGTTGCTCAGAGCCTGGTCCAGCCTGACCTTGAATGTCTCTAGGTCATTCACCAGATCTCTGGGCAACCTGTGCCAGTGCCTCACCACCCTAATTCTATAAAACCTCTTCCTTATGTCCAATCTAAATCTCCCCTCTTTATTTTGAAAGCAATTCCCCTTGTCCTATCACAACAGACCCTGCTAAAGATTCATTCTGTGGGAAATCACTTTAAAAAAAATGGGGAATAGGGATAATTGCTAACACCAGGATGCAAGGTTTGTTGATAGTTTTCCAGTGCTACTTGAGTTTAATATTTACTGATGCAAAACTGAAATTGCATGCAGCAGACTCATTTTATTACTGGAATTTTTATTTCTTATCAACAAGTTAGGGAGGAAAGAGCAAAAGCTTGGGGCCAGTTTTGATGTATGTATGTTCTGAATGGCTCAATTTTGTGAGGCTTTTCACAGAAACTAACTGGCAGGCCTCATTCTCTGCCTTTTGTTGGATGAAAAAGGAGGTTTTATCCTTATCTTTGTTGCCTGTGGTGCTTGTTTGTTTTTTTTTCCATCTGAATGGATTTTTCATCATTGAAAATGTGGTCTCTCCAGAATGTCTAGCCTGTAAAGTCAAACAGAGACTTAGCTATCATTCCTATCAGGTGGTTCTAGTCCTCACAAGTGTAGGTGTTGAGTGCAGTTAAAATGAAATATTTCTGAACCTGGATTTTCAAGAACATTTTTTCCATGCTGATAATCAATTTTTTTTTTTCATTAAATTTCCATCCTTATTCAGCTGGGAAGAAGTTCTGAATTTTTACCAGCTTTGTTTTCTTGGTTTCCCAAGGTTATTTATCTGTACCTATTCTTCTGTAACAGGGCTGAGCTGGAAAGAAATAATGAGCTTAGCCACACTCAGAGTATTCCTGGGTTGGTAGAGAGGGAAGTTGCCTTTTCCTAATGCAGTAGAGGAGGGGAAAGAAAAATAGGACTGTTTGATCTCAGTTTAGACAAATGATACTGAATGGATACTCCTGATTGGTGAGGATACTGTCAGGGGACAGAATAAGTGAAAAGCTTGATTTGCTAAAGCCTGTTCCCAGGCCAGCTGAACTTAAGGTTTTGGGAAAATATTAGGCTTAAACACTTTCAAAAGTATTCTACAAAACCAGAGTGCAAAATCCATTATGTAGGATCTAGTCACTGTGCCCTGTGAGAAGCTGTGGAGCATGAGTCAATCTCCATCCTCTCACCCCTGTGCTTTTTACCCTTTTCTTCCTGCCTACACCCCTGTGTGTGCACAGACACACTTGGATTGCATTGCTGGAAGCTCAAAGTAAGTTCATTCCAATAGCGCAAGTCTCTCCTTCTTTTTATAATTCCCTCTAATCATTTGGAATCCAGGAAGCTGTGGTATCATGTGCAGGTAGCACAGCAATAAACATGTTCTCATCACAATTTACACATAAAGCATGAGTCCCTCGAGGTAAATCTTTCCTCTCTTGACAGCTTTAATAAAGGATGATGGATTGTTTCTAAATGATAGTTTAGGAAGATCAAAAAATTCCCCCTGCTTTGTTTTAAGCACTGGTGTACAAGAGCTGTTTGTGTTCTGTGAAAGTTGTTTCTGCCTGTAAGCACTGGGGCTCTATTACTCCCCTTCACAGTGGCAAGAAATGCGTAGATACCAAAGGAATATTTTCATCCTGCTGTGTACTTGTTGCTTTTTGACAAAATACAGAAAAGCAAAGCCTAGTATGGGTGGACATGGGGAAATGCCAATAGCTGGATGTGTTGCTGTTGTCAGGATGCTGCTCTGGGCATTCTCTCCATATGGGCTGTGCGGAGGAGGAGGATCGGGCAGTGTGCTGGCTTTCCTCCCAGAGCTGCCTCTGAGGGTTGAATGCCAGGGGAAGGCATGCCCCAAATCCACCTGCACTGGCTCAGCTCTCCCCAGCCAGCGTGCAAAGGTGGCTTTAGGGACCCAGCAGTCAGCTGCACCCTCTTTCTCCTTCTCAGTTACGTGTGGCAGCAAATTAGTTCTGGAGGGCACTCTTCCCTCCTGTTTCTTTTTGGTGTGAGATTTATTTCTCACTGCATGTGCTTTGTAGCTGCACTTGGCAGAGTGGAGTTTGTTCAGCTGTCCATTCCCTAGCTAATCTGATGTCTTAAAATAAATACAAGCAAGTGGATCTTTAGAGAAAGGATGCCACATGAAGATGTGGAAGGATACATGTGGCTAACACAGCACTGCTCAAAATCACTTTTAGAAACCCAAGAAGTAAAAAAGGCTCAGTACCTGATTGGGGCTTTTTCTGATGTTGCCTCAAAGTGACAAAATGAAGCCTAGCCTTCATTGTGGCCATACAGCAACAAAATCATATCTCTTTCACTGTATTTAGGTAACTGTGGAAGCAGTGCATCTGAATACCCTTTGGAATCCAGGACCTTGCATTAGGAAGGAGTACAGCATAGTCCAGCTTTTGTCTCTTGTACGTGAATAGTTTGCCCTCTGGAGTAAACAACACTGTAGACACCAGAAGATTTTTGGTATAGATTGTTATCACCCCACTTGATCTCAAAAGGAAGTTTTTCACCCATGAGAAGAGGGAAATTTTAAAATAGAAAATAGCCTAGACTGGAGTTAAATTAGGGCTAAGACTTGCCGGAGGAATGAGATCCAGCAGATAAGATCTCAGTAATCTGGCAAAGCAGGACTGTCCATATAGATATTTTCTGAACCTTTAGTTATCTACCCACAAATTCTTGCCGTAATGCTTCACCCAGCTAAGTAATCTTGGCTGGACATTAGCTACTTCATTGGGAAGTAACTATGTAAAAAAAAAAAAAAAATTGCCTGTCCATCCTTTCTCTTCCTAATATCCCAGGATGAAACAATGTTTTTGCTCCCTGTGGTGGCACAGAAACTTGACTGAATTTTAAACTTGGGTTGAATCCTTGTTTTCCAGCTTTGTTTCCCAGCCCCATAAATGTTTGTTCCAGTGTACTTAATTGCTGTCTTTGAATGCCTTTCAGTAAGCAGATCCCAGTCTTAACACTTATGTCAGTCATAGCTTGTGATATGCTTTTTTTCTAGGTACTGGATTAGAAATTCTTCATTTAACAATATTCTATTGTTTTGATTACTATTGTGTGTTATGAGTGTGATATTTTTTCCCTTAGGCACAACAGGGATTTACCAGGGAGCCAATGGCCTGACAAATTCTGCTGGATTCAGTGCTGTGCATCAGGTATATCTCAGCATTTATTATTGGCAACCTTGTCAACTATTTTAAACACCTAGAATACTGGTAGATCAGAGAGATTATTCTGGTGTTTACATATATTTAAGAAAAGTTCTACTGCATGTTTTGCCTGGCACCACTTTGGTCTACCTGAGTGGCTTGGCCGCTTGTTGAACTTACGGGTATCTTCATTAGCTTTAAGATGTGTGTATCAACATACATACAGAGAATGCAGTCCTTGGAGTACTCTTGGCAGTCTCTGCTGTGGTGTTGCACAGTGATGCTGAGAGTTTCATCACTCTCACTGCCATCTTGCAACTTTCATATATATTTTCCAGAGCAGAACACTTCCCTTTTAGGATCTTATCCTCTGCTGTCTTGGCACTGTGTAATAAATAGGAACATATTGAAAGAGGTGTTGGCAGGCACTGAATACTGAGCCATCTGAGCTGTCTCTAAGCTTCCTTCTTTGAGAGTACACCTGTCTGTGGGCTTCATGCTTCAGATACCTTGAGAAATGTGTGTATATAAATAAACAACATGCATATATGCACAAGACAGATGTTTTTGCAGTAACAGATGACTTTTCTTGATTGGACCAAACAAATGAGTACGCTATCCCCAAAAATGTTTTTTAGTTAGCCATGGAATAATAATTTCAATTACTTGTCAACAAGATGGTTGTTATGTCTCATATTTCAAATGACAACAGTGGGCAATTTCATTATTACTTCAGTTTTGGCTAAAAACATTGTCAATAAACGCTGAAATAAACACACTTGATTGAAGTATAGAGCTTACCTGCAAGAAGGAGAAATAGGTGGGTTGTTTTCATCATTTCGTGATATTTTTAAAGAGAAAACAATGGAATTTCTCAGTTCTTTTTCAGCTTAATATTTATTTTAACAACTTGAGTCATCTCTATTCTTGAGAGCTCCCTGGTGACTGAGAGCTAATGAAATAGCTGTGTCACAGACAAAGATATAAGCAGTTAAGAAGGAAAGGGCTTTTAGTCTTTCTAAATACTATTTATTATTTAATTTTATTTAAGACCAGATACTAATTACCATTTCTGGGGAAACAAAAACCTTTTGTTGAAGGACAATCCCCAGAGCACGAATACAGTTCTATGCCTGAAAAAGCAAATAAGTGAACGAGAGCAGGAGTTGCGATGATGAACAGAAGAAACATGTGTCAGTTATTCAGATATAAGTTTTCTAATCTATTTCCATGTCTTGCTTCCCACAAAGAAGAACAGATGGGCAGAGCGTTACGAATTTGGGACTCTTAGTACCAAGAGAAAGAGTATCATGATACCCCAGCTTTCCAAGTTCACTTGCACCTTGTATTTTCAGTACAGTTTTCTACAGACATGGAAGATCATTCTGGCATGTAGTTCTTGCAGAGGCAGTAGGACAATCTCATGTGCAAGCATTTCTGCAAAGCAATTGATAGATTCATTTTTTTCATTTTCTATACCCCATTCTAAAAGCTGTTCAGAAAATGCAGCTGATCACAGGAAAATGCAACCTACTTTATTTCTGTGTAGAATTGTTGAGCCTTGTAATGCAAGATGTGTCAGCACTGATAAATAAAATCCTATAGAAAAAGCAGAACTTGCCTGATATCTGACCTCTTGTTGAGGTCAGCCAGTCTTAATAAAGTAGGAATATATCTGGGAGGAGGATAAATATAATTTCATAAGTGAACAAAACATAGTTCTTCAGCAAAAATATTCCTAAGCCAGGACTTGCTGCATGTGTAGATAACATTGCCTTTCTGTTTGTGTGATGCCTTACTCAATTTATTTATAAGATAAAACCAATGATACACAGAAGTTACATGTTTCTTTTTTTCCTCAAAGGAATATTCATCATACCCAAGCTTTCCTCAAAGCCAGTACTCACAGTATTACAGTTCCTCCTACAACTCTCCCTACATGTCCACAAACAGCATCAGCCCTTCAGCCATCCCAACCTCCACTTATTCTCTGCAGGAGTCTTCTCACAACATCACCAGTCAGAGCACAGAATCGCTGTCTGGTAAGTGCATTTCTTTTGTTTTCAGTTTGCAGTGCCAGCCCTCCATAGACATAAATACTGTAACTTTATTGTTGGATATTTTTTTCAGTACGTATGTTTACACAGATAAATCAGATTTCCTACAATGTAACAGTTCTGCAGTTTTGGGAAGATATCAGAAAACACAGCTTCTGTAAGACCATCCTGTGTTGTTTTCATGAGTACAGATGGTTTGATCTCCTTCTAAAGGTAGTACAGAAAGATAAAATAATTACATGCAAAAGCCAGATCAGTCCTTAGTGTTAATAAGTGTAGAGGTAAGTTCAAAACAAGTGGCCATGCTCTGAAAAAGCCCCACAGTTTCCTCTGTACCCCACATCTGTCAAAGTTTCTGTTCACTCCTAACAATCTATAATATATGCATTCATAAATAAGTACATAACGATAAAGTTTCTCGTAAAAAAAATCAACACAAACTGTTTGTCTGAGTTAAAAGTTCAAGACAAACTCCGTGTAGAAATTCAGAATTTGTGGCCTCTCTTTGAGCACTTAATTCTTAAAGTCTTGAGGCTCAAATGGTTTATGGAATTATTGACAGATTATGACACTCCAATGTACTGTTCAAGAAAAATCTTCAAATATCACTTCCCTATTGAAGTTTTCATTGGCATGCAATAACATTTATATAGAACGCCACATAATTTGAGGATGATCACTGTATACGCCCATTGTAGGTCTGCTGACTTATGGAACAAATCTGAACATCTGTGGTTGCTCTGAAAGAAAAATAAACTAATATTGGTTGTTAAAAAGAAACGGTCACAGATTGCTCTAAAAGCAGTTGGAAGATTTTCTGTTCCTTAGATCTTATCTCAGCCTTTTTGAGAAAGTGATCTCAAAAAAGGCTTGTTAGGCACAATCCAAGCTTCTCTGAAGAAGAATATGGTTATTCAAGGAAGCTGGAGAAGCCACAGCTTAGCAAGGTGAAAAGAAAAATGTTTGAAAAGGATTTGTAATGTAAAGTAAGTGAAATGTGGGCAGGTTTACAAAACCGAAGCCATCCAAAACAAAAACGTTATACAGGGAAGTTCACCTCTGACTGCCTCTTCTCAGTTATTTCTAAACTATTGTTACTGGTGAAATGGAATATGGCTAAACAGACCATACATGTATTTTATAAATAAAAGGTGAAAGTATCTTTTCAATCCTGAGCATTTATCAAATTTAAAAAAAAAAAAAAAAGACATTTTTGCATAAGTTTAATTGATCCTTATTTACTTTTCTACTGTATTTCTAATTTTTCTCTAGCAAAGAGTGGAGAGGGGAATAAAATTCAAAAAGTTTTGTTTTTTTAGTGAAAAATGTGATTACATTTTTGAACTGCCACATCAATATTTTTTTTATATATACAGTCTTGGTGTTTTCTGAAATTGTTGCAACAAATCTTAGAAGTTTTAAATTATTTCTCTAGCTTTGTCAGCTATTGACATGAAAAGAGTAAGATTTTCTGATAGTTTTTTCATAGCATTTCTGGTGCTCTCCGCTAAAAGGTTTCAATTAAATGAGACAGTGCAAAATTTAATTTTAAATTTAATTCTTTTCCTCCCAATAGGAGAATATGGAACAACACCAGCAAAAGATATAGAAACAGACAGACATCACAGAGGGTCGGATGGCAAGGTACGAGCCCGATCAAAAAGAAGCAACGATCCTTCCCCCACTGCTGACAGTGAGATTGAGGTAATAAAATTAACTTACATTCCCTTAGTAAATCCTGCAAGAGAAACAGTTGCATCTATCAGCAAATCCCACCAGCAAACTAGTGAATTTTAAGAGCCAGAATAGCATTAGCAATATAATTGGAGCCTTTTATTGTGGGTAGTCAAAATAATTGCTTAATTTCTATATTATTAGCATCTCTGCTTTTTCTTTGTATGTACATTTATTTACTTGTGCTTTTTGTTAGTCTGATGTTTCATTTCCCCATCTTGACATGCAACGAGGAATTTCTGTAGTTGTTAGGAGAGCAAAGTCAGGGTGATCAGCATGAACATAGTTTCAAATTTCTTGATCTGTTGCTTTGCCTGCTTTCACAAAGCATCTGCAATTGATGTGCTACATGGGCGTGAGATCTTAAAAAGTTGTAGTCCAGCTGGACATATTTCCTGACTGAACAAAGTCTTGCAATTGCATAATGTGGAACTGTGTTTCTCTTTTCCACCCTGTCTGTCATCACAGCGTGTATTTGTGTGGGATTTGGATGAGACGATAATTATTTTTCACTCCTTACTCACGGGAACCTTTGCATCCAGATATGGGAAGGTAAAACCTAATTTTTTTTTAACATTACTTCTTGTCTATCCAGATTGCATCAGGAACTGTGGTGGCAGTTAATAAGATAGATTTTCAAACAGATGCTGCTGATTTTATTCAGACACATTTGTATAAATATGTTCTGTGGTATTTCCTTCTAACAGGAATATTTAATTTACCTCCCTTTTATGTTGCAAGTAGCTCCTTGTTTTGAAAAGCTTGTATTGTTTGGCTACAACTAGATAGAACATATGCTCTGACTGTCTACTGCAAGGAAGAGCCTATCTAGCTGGTACAGGGCAGTAACTAGCCTGAATGAGGTAATGTTTTCTGTTCGACTGATGTTTTCTTTTGAATCTCAGACGACTGTTTTTTAAGAAAGATCTTGTGTCAGTCAGTTTAGGTTGTAATGGAGAATACTGGCTCTTCTTCTGCATGGCTGCTGAAGCACGCATTTTTAAGAGGTTTTAGGAACCATATCTTTAACTATCCTAACTTCAGACACCCCCTTTGAAACACTGGCAATTACAATCTTTGAGGCAACTTTCTCTGTGTATGAACAGACTGAATTTGGCTGCTCAGAAGAAAATGCTTGGTCTTTAATTTAGTACTATGTGCTTCAATTTCTTCCTAGGGCAGCTTTTTATGATAAACACTTAAGTCACTTGGAATTACAGAATGTCAAACACTTATAAATGGGCAGGAAAAAAGACAATATCATTACCTAATTAAAGGTGGATGACCTAGTTGGCAGCTGTTTCCACACATGGCTTTGAACACTCAACTTCATCAGAAGACTGGAAAATAACCCTGCTTCTCTCTAGAAAGCAGAAATATGATTTGACATCATTTCATAGCTTTACCAGCTGTACTTGTTTTACGACAGTTATAACAAGCTGAATGTGTAATTAGCAAGATAGATTTATTGTTCGCTGTTAGATGTGCACAGTTGTAAAGGATATAAAATGGTGTTTGTGGTGTGGAAGTCTACTGCAGCACTTGGAATGCTGCTAACACTTCTAGCAGCACCCTCTGAAAACCAAGTATGTGTTTCCAAGCAGGGATTTATTCAGACCCATGTTGTACAAGGTAATTGAAGCGGTTACTTTTCCCAGGGAACGTAATGAATGAGGCTGTCTGAGGTATACATGTGCAAGCTCAAACCTACTGCCTGGAAAAAATAGAAAGAATTAGGCAGGATCAGGAAATATAAACTTACGTGGTGTAGACCTGCTATGTGGTCATACCTAGGATTGAGTAAGGGCTGCAAATAGTATACGGAGAATCCCCTTAACTGTAGGAGTATGTTTAGTCCTAGCATAAAACCTCAGAAGCAGTTCTCCTCATCAGCTGCCTCCTGCTCTAACTCAGGGGACATGGGGTCCGTTTCTTCTGCATGGGGGTAGATGATGGACCAAGGGATGTGACAGACTTGCAGAGGTGAGGAGCCTACCACCACAATGCCTGTGAGCTCTTGCTCATTTCTGTAGCAACCAATGTGGAGATGAAGTGGGGTCAGGGAGTGATGCCAGAAAAGATTTATCTAAAGCACTTACCAGCATGTGAGATGTTCCCAGTGGCCATGAGAACACATTAGGCAAAGGCAGGGCACTTGTGGGCAGCAGCCTACAACACAGAATAGGGAGAGAAAAGCACAGGAAAATGAAAAATGGGGATTTTCTGTTCAGAAAGGCCTCTATGGCTACAAAACAACAAAAATGTGTTGGCTGTTGCCTTTATACAAATGTAAAGAGAGGCACAAACAGATTTTTCTTTTTTTTCTTTCTCTTTTTTTTTTTTTGAATGAGTGAATCACCTTTTCTATTAAGCTACAACGAGCTCTTTGAGAACCTTCAGTAGGATTTTTTCATAGTTCTTCATTTGTTTCATCAGTATTAAATTCCACAGAGCTTTTCTATAAGATAATGGGTGTGTTATAAAAGTATTATAGGCTAACGGTTTTGATCCAAAGACAAATAGAGACTTCAGTGGGCTTTGGAACAGACCTTAAACCAAGACAGAAATAGAGCATGCTCAGACAGGCTGTCCTGGGAATCATTAAATAGCATCACAATTCAGAAATGTTCGAGTGAGTTGAACTACGAAGTATGAGTGAAGCACTGAGCCAGAAGTTACTAGTGTTCAGAAGCTTGTATATGAATAACGTAGGAAGTGTTAATCTCAAAATAAAATATCAGTGCCTAAAATTTCCATGTTTACCTATAATTGATCATCAAAGATTCACATGCCTGTGGTTAGACATACACATGCTTTGAATTTAATCTCACACCTGATTGGCCTTCCTCAAGAAAATGTGCCAGCTTCTATGATATTCACCATTCCCCTGACCAACATTAACGTTTCAGTATCATCCTGTGTGTTGTGCTGGTATAGCTGCTGTGCAGCCATTCCAAAAATTGGACTATGATGTTGTTAAAGCTGAAAAATAACACCTCATTCTGGGGTGATTTTTCCAGGGAGATCCAGAAATGGGAGGAGGAATATCAACCTAGAGTCAGAGATCTGGGACTAAATTCCTGTGTTGTTTAGCTACAAATTCAGGATGCTTCTGCATGTTCTTCCTTCCTTGCTGGAGACAGTAGGGAGCTGTCCAAAAAAACAATATGATTCTGAGAAAAAAGAAAGAATAAAAAGGAAACGAAGGGAAGATTTCATAAAAGGATGCCTGTTTTCTGACTTGATTTCATGTGAAAATTCTCTTTGTGTCTCGTATAAAACTCAGCTAGGGAAATCTCTGTGGTCCGTGCCATAGACATAGGCTCTTCAGAGCATGGACAGTTGGTCTCAGGTGTTTAGAAAATACTTTGCAAACCATATAAACAAAGGTTAAAGCAGAAAAAAATTCTCAAGGTTGAAGCATGAATGAATGACCCAGCCTGTTTTGTTCCTCTTAGTGCCCTCTATCAAAACCCTTTGCTCCATCCTATGGATTAGTCATCAGACATTTGGTCTTAATGTCTTTCCCATATGGACACTGCAGTATAGCCTTTACTGTGGCAGTCAGAGTGGCCTACAAATTCACATCTCCTTTTGCCTTCTTGCCCATTGTGCATACCTGCACAAACATACGGAGTCACTGTCTAACTGACTGGGGCAGTCAGGCTGTCAGACCTGAGGAAATCTCTCCACTCCTTCATTTCTTAGCAGGAGGCCAGCTGAGAAAGAAAAGGGGGGAAAAAAAAAACTTCCATAGCCAATTACCCCTGGATATTATGTTCAGGAAGGTTTAGAAACCTGTTCTGCCGGCTTCTGATCATTGTATGTGTGCAGAATATTTACCAAGTTCCTGGAGACCACAACAGGCATAAACCATCATTATGCCTTAATGTGCCATCTACTGAGCCCTTTCAGTCCCCAGACACATATAATAGAGTTCCCATTCAGCAGGAAGATGGTTGCAGTCTTTACTGTGTCTGCAAATTCTGCCTGACGTATCACTAATGAAATACGGATCAAAATCTGTTACAGTGCTGCTGAGATTTCACATGAGTTGGGTAAATGTCAATGAGCTTTGGTCACTTGTTTGGGGCAGCTAGGCACAATACAGAAGGACTCTTTTGGTACAGCTAATTCAGACACAATAAAAGAGATTGCAGGCATTCTTGTGCCAAGTAAGTAACTAAATAAAGCATGAGTCTATTCCCTTTTCCTTGACTAAGATCTTTGCAAGGTTGTTCCATAATCATTGTTGACAAAGCATTAAAAAATGTTTGCATCTCATTCAAAGAAATTTAAATATGATATTGCAGATTAATTCTCTTGCTTTTCAGAGGACTTGTATAAAGAAGAAAAGGGGCTCAAGTTGCTTCATTTTTCCTAGATGAGGGGTATGTGTGAGGCTAGTATTTTCAGTATTTTGTACTGATCCCAGGATGTGCCTTTTATGTTCTGAGCTGGTACACTCCTTGATAAACTATATCCCCAGGATTTTATTGTCAAAATGCAATTAAAGTGAAGTCTATAGTTAAAATTCATCTTTTCATGCAATAGTTACCCCGAAATCCTGGAACTAAATGGAACAAATATAGAGGACTAAATAGCTGAATTGTGTTGGATCTTTACCAGGATTTTGACCATGTCTGCTAATACTTGGGAGTTAAGATTTATAAAATTCCCTGTAAGATGCATAACAGTTTTTGAGATTATTCATTATTGAATTGGCTCAAATTAAGAAAAACATGCTACAAAAAATAATAGAGCACATTATGTCCCAGCCTTAGTTTAGAATAATTCAAAGTCATGTTTAAGATTTTAGTTAAGTGAAGGTGTTTGGACTGGCTGTATTATACTGTGTCCCTGTGAGCTAGGCTGTGTGGTCGCTTTGCCTAGAGTAGCTGCTGTTTGCCTTGGAGTTGCTGTACACTTGATTGATGTAAAGGGCCATTTGTCTAAGCATTAATTTGCATTGCAGAAGTGGCAACCATAGATTTTTCCAAGTTCTAAGCAGCCAGGTGGGAAAGTGTGGTAGAGGTGTTTCAGTGTGATAGAGACAGGGCACACGTAGATGTTTCCAGCCATACAAACACAGGCTCTGCCTGCCTGACGAGGGACTTGCAGTGGCATGAGTATGCTAAGGACTGAGAAAGACTCCTCCAGCAGTTGTTGGGCCTCAAGACATGGATAGAGTAACAAAAGTTGCTGTTCAGCCTAGCTGAGGACAGGACCTAAGAAGAGTTTTCTTCCATTTCAAGTGAATGTCATATCTGCAGTGCTCTGAACTGGACTGCCTCATTCTGAACATGAGATAATGTTGAGTTAAGAAACCTTAGGAACAGATGTGATGTGGATTTAAGAAACCTTAACCTTCAAAAGTTTCACTGGCAGTTACTTGCTCTTACAAAAAGTTTTCATTTAAGTGAATTATCATTACCAATGTAAAGAAATTGGAAATCACTGGGAAGTTATTGCTTGGCTCTAGTTGAAGCACTTTAAAAAACAGAGTTGATTTATTTATTTGTTCCTTTTTTACCCACTTTCACTGATTGCTTCAAGTAGCTTGTACTTTTCCCTGCATTGTTCTCTCACAGGACCATAAAGGCAGAACCTGATTGAAACACCATAGGGATTTAATCAAATCTGATGGTGATTCATGCTTCTAATGGCCAAATCTGTCCTTTACTACTTTACAAACTGAGAAGGAATAAAACTCCATTTTATTGCTCGGCCATTAAAAACTATTTGTAGAAGTTGCTAAGGTTCAAATCAAAAGCACCCTCCCTTGAGAACTATTAGTTAATTCAAAGTGCCATGGTGTTGCTTTTTTTCTTCTTCTCTCACTTGAGATGTGGCCTTATATCACTATTGCTGTTCAAACATCTGAGAGTTTTCCATTCCTTTGACAAACATGAGCCAAAGTGCTTAAGGACATCTGTTTATTTTATTTCTTTAATGAGAAAACCTTCCAATTTCTTACTGGCTCAGCTGTGTTTATTTACATTTTGTTAGTCATATGTGTGGGGCACCTTGGGATGTTAAAAACCTGCAGAGGCCTGTGTGGAGGGCTGCTAGCAGGCATCCTGGTCAGAAAGGCAGAACAAACCCTTCCTAAGGAAAACACAGTCCTTGGAACTCCATAAAATAGATTTTCAAAACAAACAGAGCCTAATTCACCCAGTAGATCATGGATTAAGTCAAGATGAATACAATTTGGAAAGGATTTTCTGAGGAAGTTGGAGATTTTTTTACCCACTGGAGGCTAAACCTTGTATTTAATGCCTTTTTAAGTTAAATTAAAAAAGCGTTCAATCACTGCAGGTAATAAAAAAGTCTGATACTTTAGACATGCTGCTATATCAATTATTAGTTCATTATTGGAGAGAAGGGAGTAAATAATTCCAACCATTTGATTATTTCAAATGTGTATTTCAGGAGCAAACATCTGTGTTTATCATCTGGCTCAAGCAGCAGCAGAAATGGCAAAACCAGACCTACGACAGCTTAGATGCTGGGCATGAGAGATGCCCTGAGCTCATGTAGATGTAACCTCTTGTACTAGAGCTTAGATGAACCGAGGGCTTTCTAAGCAAAATGCATGTGCGGCATTTGGAAGTATTAAGGGATTACTTCTGACATCAAGTCTACGGCAGAAACAATGTTAGATTGTCAAGCAAGCATGAGTAAAGGGAACTTGCTTTCAAGTGTCACTGAATCAAACTTTTGATTGTAAAGGGAAGAATATTATTAAAAAAAAATACCCACAAAGGGACATAATTTGCATTAGGAAGTTGCACGTGAGGATTACGCACAACAATATGTTTGCATCAAGTTTTTGAGGAGTTTTGTATTTTTCATAGAGCTACCAAGGGCTTACGTAGAAATACAGTGATTTTCCTGTGAGTAGAGCAAGGCAGTGAAGACGTGTTTCATGTAAATTCCACCCCTTTTTTGGCATCCATGCCCTACCCGATAAAAAGAAATTACTTGTGGACTTTTGTTCGTGAATGTTTGCTGTAACTGTTGTGCTTTAACACTGATAGACAGCTAAGTACCATACAGCAACATTCTCGCTCCCCTTCCTTAGCAGCTGCTAGCTAACTCCATCCCAAACAGTACAATCACTAAATAAAAATAGCTTCCATTTGTTTTCAAGCTTTTAAAATGTATTTAAGTACTGTATTCCCACAGGGCTGGACTCAATTTCAGAACTCACTGGTTCAGATGCTGGATAAATTAGTGATTACTACTTGTCCCTAAGCATAGTTCATTTAGAGAGCCTTTTCAACCTCCTTGTGCTTCTTGAATATGAGGATTTAATTACTGACATTCACATTTGCTTATTGTAGTAGTTCCAAGGAATAGTACCCCTCCATTTCTGAACAGATACATGCCAGCAGAAGCACAGTCCTTCAGTAAATAGTAAGCAGTACCTTGAAAGTGTCCCCCAAATCACAGCAATGGTGAATGTGCAAAAGTATCTGAAGAAAGGAGTCTAATTGACTTTTGCTTTCTGTCTAGCATGGATCTGTCACAGGATTGCAGTGTGATGACTGGAGACTATTCCTGTAAATTCAGTAGATTGTCTGATAAACCTAGATATGGCAATTTTTAGATCATAGGATATATCTTCATTTTAGGGGACAAAAAGTTTAGAGCTTGAAAATTAGAAAACTGGGTGATAAGATCAATCCTTTGTCATAAAGTTTGAAGTGTCCCTTTCAGAAGTAGCTACTTGGGTACTTAAAACAACTGTTCCCAGAAATACCCACTCTTTCACTTGAAAAACTCTGAAAAGCTGAGTCCAGCAGTAATCTCCGCTTTTATTAAATAAAAGATAAACAAAACTAAGCTAGTTAAGTCTAGTAAAAGAGCCAAATGTGTTCTTATACACAAAGCGATGTAGACTTAAACTAGAACTGATGCACAAGGTTAATATTCCTGTTTTATGGGAAGGCCTGGTTCATGTCTCAGATTCTGATCAAGGTATAAAATGTTACAGCCAAAGACTGATTTTTCTTACAGGCTCTCTTTGTTCAGACATGTGGCCAGGCACTTGTTTCTTTGCTTTTTTAAATTATTATTATTTTTATGCAACCATGCTGGTCCATTTTTCAGGAGTTTCCAAGTAATTAAACTCAATTAAAACTATTAAATTCTTTCTTTTGGTGACAACTTCATTATTAACAGCTAACCACAAGGATGAGATTTAACTTAGAAAAGCCCTTGATTGTATACTAATCCGTCTCTCACCTCTGGCTGACACCTGTGGCAGATAAACCCTACAGAATAGGAGTCTGATGAATACTCTTAATTAATACTTTCTTCCTTGTAGAAAAGTAATTATTTGCTCATGGCATAAACAGGTATTTGGCAGGGATTTAAAAAGACTGATTGGTTTTAAATAGAAAGGCTTTATTTTGTTGGTTTTTTGTTTTTTTTTTGTTTTTTTTTTTTTTTTTAGGGTGGGGAAAGGGAGGTCTGAATTCAAGATCTACGTTCAGGATGACTTTGTCCTAGCATTTTGAATGTTGGGTTAATTGGCACATTACAAAATAGAAGCAGACTCAGACAACAAGCTGATTTGTTATCTGTCTCATAGGAACGAGCTTTGCCCCTTTGCTAATGGCCTGCAAGTCTGAACAGAGTACCTGTAAGGCAGAGGCTTGGAACTGGCTGATTTGGAGCCAGGACTGGGGGTAAGAGTGACTTGCAGTTGAGAGATTGCCAGAGATAATTCTGCATCTCGCTTCCTCTCAAAATTACACTGTACAAGAGGGGAGAGCTGGCTGTGGACATACAGCCGACTGGATTAGTAGTAGCTGCAGGTGTTAACAAATACATGTCTTTTTAATGCATACTTTAGGGCAAGTATAAGTAGTTTATGAAAAATCCAGCTCAGTGTTTCAGGAGCAGTGATAAGGCGGCCTTGAAACCAAGCCATTTGGGAGGATGCTGACAGTGCAGTTTGAAGTGTAGCTAATGGACTTTTTGCAGGTAATGCTGCCTGTAGTATTGAAAATATAGTAACATAGGCTTCTGTACAGTTTAGCCCTTGAGTAAGAAGTGTCCAGGGCTCTACACAGTGCATGCTGCAAAATATTCACAGCTATTTGTACTCTCATTAGGTAGATTAAAGCTAATTTGAATGGGTCTAAACATCTTGTTTTCCCTTTGTTTTGCTGCAATACAGGGTAGTCTAGAGTTTCACATGGCATGAGCAATCCTTACTTCCCTCTTCAATCTGCTGCTTGTTTCATGCTCACCTCCAGTCTTTGTAGAAGTCATCTTTAGGCAAGGACAGACTGAAGTCTGCTCATCAGGCTCCATTTAGCCACCTTCTGTGTCATATTGTTACTCAAAATGAGGTGAGAAAATTAAAGCAGAACTGAAATGAATTTTAGGATGAGATTAGTATGTAGGACATATGTGAATTAAAACTGCAATTTTAACATGTAATTCAGATCTACAAGAACTAGTTCAGAGAGGAACAGTGCATGCAACTAGCCAACTTAAAAGTGATATTCAGAAAAAATTCACCAGCTCATGCTAGTGGGACTTAAAAGAAAACAGTGGAGTGATTGGTCTAGATGATCTCTAGAGGTCCCTTCCAACCCCGACAATTCTTTGAAAACATGAATGGACATTTTTGCCTTCCCCTGTGGAGTGCATCACAGTCTGTTTTCCACGTTGTCATCTAGCAAGGCTGGCTGATGAAAGGGCAGCAAAACTGCTCCTAGGCAAGCAGATACAGGGCTGGGATTTAGCTGTGCCTCACTTTCAGTAGAAGTTGTCTTGTTCACAGTGTTGTCAGTGGTAGACAATAGCACTTCAGTCTCTCTGTCACATCTGTGACAGACAAAACAGGGAGACACATCCAAGGATCCTCTTTAGGGCAACCAGACTTGATCAAAAAGGTTAAAAAAAGAGCATGTTGTCTTCTCTGTATATTTTGATACTTTATGAAAGGGTGTCAGGGACTTTTTACCTGTCATCTCCCTCAAGATGAGCAGGAATGGGCAGCTGTGAAACTGCTACCCTTGTTGGTTAAAAATGGAAGTGAAGGGTGTGTTGAGGGGAGAAATCCCAAGCTCTTTGGGAACAAGTACTTTGAAATGGGTAGTGCTGCTGTGATGCTTATTTCAGCCAGCTGGTGGGAAGAAGTCTATTAAGGCTGTGTGTTTGTCTGGCCAGGAGCTGAGCTCTGCTGGGGTGCCTGGTTTGTCATGTCTGAGCACCAGAGGGAAGTACCAAATGTAATCTGTAGGGCTGTTTATTTTCAGTGCTGAATGAAGTTCCAGCAACATGCATTGCAGAGGTGACACACACAGAAATACACTGTGCTACTGGAGGTTTTATTTATAAAAGGAGTCTGTTGCCTGTTTTCTATCCTGACCTCTCACTGTCCTTGTTTGTGAAAGCAGGACTCGTAGATGAGCAAAGGGGTAGGACTTCGCTCTTCTAATGTTACTGACCAAGTACTCAGGGCTGTTTTTAAATGAATCTGTTTTCACTGTAAAAAGTGGTTCCTGGAGGAAATTTGATTTCAGGCTGTCTGCAGTGCTTTTGTCCTTGGGCTTCACATGCCTCAGAAAACACTGGCTACATCTGTTATTGAGGAAGTTTGTTCCCAGGGCTCCAGAGTGCACTTTTCCTATGGCAGGCCTTGTTAGCAGGGGCCATCGATAAGGATGCAGCAATTTTACATTGCTCTGCTAAACTTGCACTGCTCTAACACTGGCATTAGCAGTCTGGAAGGGCATCCCCTGCAGTATAGCAATGTTTGTTAGTCTTGCAAGGTTTCTATGCTCAGGAAGAGTTCATCGTTAACATCTTCAGGGAAAAAAAAATAATGATAATTCTCTTCCCACATCTTTATTACAGCATATGGAGATTTTTGACAACACATTGATTGATACATCTTTGTCATTTTTTGCTTGCTGAAGGTAGAGACTGTGCCTTTCCTCTGTGTGGGTACAAACTCGAGCACAGTTCAGAGCTGGAACTAGTGCTTCTAGATGCAACAGTAATGTAAGTGAATAACTGCTAGTGGAACCCTAGCCTGGTGCCTCTAGACACCTATATCTTACTGGGAGTGCTGATTTGCCTTTTAACTTTATCACCCTGAGACTTGGAAGTATGCCTTGTTATAGAGGAAATATCCATACTGTGAGAGCACTGATGCCAAATAATTTCCTCAAATGACTTCCCCTCTGGGTGGTAAAGTACATTTTTCTGTTTTATTTTCATTCCATCATATTCTCTATCTCAAGAGAAAGATATATAAATATATATATTTTTCCCCTCTCATCTACAGTTTAATTTCCATATTGTTTAGTTTAAAAGAAAGTAACTTCATATACTGCTTCCTATTCTCTACTAGTGATTAATACTAACAAGTCTAAAGACAAAACGTAAAGAATAAATGACAGATACCAACAAATGAGACTTCCTAAAAAAGGTTTAAAGGCTAATAATCCCTGAAATGTATAAAAATAAATTGCTTCATTAAAAACTATTTTACAAAATCATTTCTTCTTAGCAGCATATTTTCTTCAGAACAGTTCCCCTGTGAAACTACATCTGGGTAGTAAAATTTGATTCAGTGCTGTTCACATGGGCCCACATAAGTTTAGATGCCCTAATTGCACCTTGTCCCTGTGCCTCGTCAGGGGAGCAGGTTTGGGGCTTAAAATTAGGCATGTTCAAGGCAAGGTTGTTGGAATTTACTTTTTGCGCAGAGGAGAGGGTGCCCTTCTTTCAAAGGCAGCAAGAAACATGTTTAAACATGAGTGTCTGGGCTTTTCTATGGGCACTGTGCTTCTGAGTCATACACATGGCTCAAACCACAGCCACTCTGCTCTAATTAAAGAGAAGTACACCAGGAATGCGTAATAATTAGGTTAGCATGTAATACACCATCCATGTCAACAGCATCTGCCACAAAGGTTGATTGAAATGTACTCATCCTCTAAACACTGTGCTGCCTCTAGAGCTCCTCAACTAATTAATTACTATCCTGTCCTACACTACCACTACTCCATAGAAATCTGTAGAAAATTAGAGCAAAAACTACATATAAATCTGCCCCGTTTTAACATGGCTTGTAACATCAATGGGAGAAAACCACCCACATAAACACAAAGATGAGAGATCCCTGTCCTAATGAAGATGAATTACAAATAAAAGCCTGTTGTGTGAATGCTGTTTTTTCAAGTTGTCTGTTGTTTAGTTTGAACAGACATAATGCTTTTTAGCTGAGTGTTTAGCCATAGACTATTTTTGCTTGCGTTTTTGAAGTATTTAATGAATAAGAAAATGTTCTGCTAGAGATGTAGTTTGCCTCAGAACTTTTCTATGCTTTTGCTCCGAGTTTAGGGAGAAGGTCAGTTGTTCGGGGGAGAGATGTGGAAAAGTGACTGAGACTCATGCAATATTGTAGGGCGCCAGGCTGGGTATAGCAGATCACCTGATTGTATTTCAGAGTGACAAATCCCCAGGGCTGTATCCAGTGCCCACTGAGCAGCTTTGAAGCAGTAAGCTGAGAGCTGTAGGAGCCCTGTGGCTGCTGTCCCCATCCAAGAGGAAGCACGGAGCACCGAGAGCTTTACTGGCTGGAGTCAGTCCAGTTGGCTTGGTCTGATTGCATCTTTTAGAGAAAAAGACTTCAGGTTTGAACTCCTGAGTTTTGGTTTCAGATCCTGCTCACCGTGGTGCTGCTTGACATTAAAAGTCTGTGTTTATGTGTAAAGAAAAATGCTGACCTCTTATGGATGGCTTGAGGGACAGAGTCAAGAAAGGGTCACCCTTTGCAGGCTCTGTTGCTCGTAACTATCCCCTTGCCACTCAGTACTAATGCTATTGGAAATCAATTCTTGGTCTAACCTACTGAAACAGTTCTTAAACAGCCTGAAATGTTTAAATGTCCTGGTTAAACTTATCTGAATGTGCAGCCTGAAATGTGCAAGGTGAACCATATACGTCCCAGAAAGAACAGAATCTGATTGCACAGGAGAGCAAAAGAAAGGACAGGAAAATCATACTAAGATACACTTGGGAAATGAAATATTGTAATGCACGTATCTTCAGAAACAGGAATGTATAGATCTCGTGTTTGTCTGAGATCTCCCACCTCTCAGAAAAGAAATAGATGTAAATGGAAAAAAAACCCTGATTCTCCTCCAACAGGACACGACAACGTCTGTGCGGATAGGTCTTATGATGGAAGAAATGATCTTCAACCTTGCAGATACACATCTGTTCTTTAATGACCTGGAGGTATGTAGCTGCTTATTTTATTTAGCATCTCTCTTTCTAATCATTTGCATCTGGTCTACAAACTTGCTTTTCTGGCCAAGAAACTTTCAATATTGACCCCAAAGAAATGGCCCTTAGCTGGCTTATATTGAAAGCATACTTCACTATGTCCCTTTGACATCTTCATTCTGTTAAGGATTTTTTTCTAAATACATACTAACAATGATGGCTTTTGGCAGTTTTACTAAATCTAATAATGAGGACATTACTGCTGCTTCTCTAGAAATTTGCTATCTAATAATTTTATTAAGCTAAATTAGCATAGATCCTATGGAGCAGTTAGCAATTAGCTGCAATCCAATGCAGAGGTTTTAAACGTGTTCTCTGTTCTGCACACAGAGATGGAGCAGGAGGTCTGCTCAAGCACAGGAATATTGCAAGATGAAATTGTATGAGTTTCTACACGAAAGACTGAAAGGGAAAAATCTTCTCTGTCTGCATTATGGTTAGATCTGACTAAGTATGTCTTATACAAATATGAAGTCTTATATAAAGTGAAAATCCTTTTGAATGTGCAATAAAATCCAAGCAAAGTCATGCAAGCAAAATTCTGTCACCAGCTGAGAAACAGCTGTATAGTGCTGATGAAAAGCTGTTTGCATTTGGAATCAGTAGGAATGGTCTGAATGAGTCATCTACAAAGTGAGTAGGGTGGGTTTGAGCTGTAGGTACCTTGGAGTCTGAGGAGAAAGATCTGGCATCCCTTTGCAGACTTCTGTGGTCCTTACTTGGAAAAGGAAGATTTTTTTTTTTCTGCAGTGGATAAAATGGGAGAACTTTTCCTGTATCTGGTGTGTTCAGTGGGGACTTCTCATTTCTATACTGCCTAACAGCACTGTGTTGCTCGGCACATTATGGGAGATGCATCCTTTCCTGGTACCTACGTCATTATGACCTGGGATTTCATTTACTGAGAATTATCTGAATTGACAGATTTTTCCTCTTTCAGCTCTTTTTTAAAAAAGATTAGTTTGTGAAGAGGGTGCAGAAAGTGGAAAGTGAAGAAGTCTTTCTCCAAGGATAAAAGAATAGAGAAATGCTGAATGGAAGTCAGGGGTGCTGTTTAAGCAGCAATAATATTTAACAGAATCATAGAATATCCCAAGTTGGATGGATCTCACAAGGATCAAGGAGTCCAACACACAGGCCCTTCAGAAATCAATCCTTGTTTCTGTGAGCATTGTCCAAATACTTTGTCAACTCTGGCAGCTTGTTGCCTTGACCAATGCCCTGGGGAGCCTGTTCCAATCAAAACCAGCATTTTTCACCCACGATATCTCAACATATGGTGCAACAAAGCTCTGTATCTTGGAGAAAGCCACACGGAAACCCTATGTCCATCTAGAGTTCTGCTCTCTTGGCAAAACTTTTTGACAACTTTTCTCTTTGTTTGATGTACCACTCTAAAACATGAAACAAATTAGCAAATTGTCCAGCCTCAGTTAAATTTTGCACTTGTATCAGTCAGTAACAGCTTTGGCTGCTAGAAGCAGCCTCCTTAAGTCAGATTTGTCTCCCGTGGCCTCTTAAGTTCTTCAACCACTACAGTAGAGCTAAGTTTTTAATTAAAAGAAGTCAGTATGTTTTTTTCTTTTGTGGTTCCTAAATATTCAGGCAGCCAAAGCTAAACAAAAATCACTCAGAAATGGGACTCTGTCATTCCAGCAGGACCACATAACTGAGTAAGAACTACTCTGGTAAAAAGCTAAAGTTTAGCATGGCTTCTCCAAGTAGAAGTCAGCCTTCTACAAAATATCTGGACTCCATCTCCAACGTAGGAACAGAGATGGATGCTGCAAGACATACCTGTTCAGCAAAATATTAAGAAAGATTGCCTCCAAGTAGCTTGGGCTACAAAGATGCTAAATAAGAACATTTATTTTCCTAATGCTATTTGGTTACTACATTAAGAGAAGAAATCTTGCTGATTTTCTGGGCTATCTTATCATCTTACTTTCATTAAAAAAAAATTGAGAAACTCAAAGTTGGCAGCTGGACTTGGATGGCTCAAAGCCATGAAAAACTTTAGAAATTTCAAAAACAAGTAGTGTTCCAGTTAGCCAGAGCAGGAACAAGGAAAGAGAGAAGAGAGCACTGTGAGACAGTTTTTTCTTCAGTGCTGTTTTAAATGGTGAAGCATGGGCCCAGCTAGCTGGAAAAAGAAGAGCATTTTCTACCGCTACTTTGCAGTTTTTTTCATACATGCATGATAAGTGAAACAAACCAAAGATTTTTTCAAAACAAAACCAGACCAAGGTGTTTTGGTTTTAGCTGAATGTTTTCAGTAATGAACATGGGGGATGAGGGAGAATTCAAGAGAAGTGAATATTCTTTACATATTATACTTTCCGATAAATTAAGCCATTTAAGTTTGGAAGAATTTGCAACAGGCATCCCTCCCTGTTCATTAGCCATTCAATTCTTTCAGTGTTGGCTGGCAAATGAAAGTCAAGCTTGAGTATTCACAGAGTGATATTTAAGGACTGTACATTAACAAGTGTTGGGTTTGAAAAAGACATAGTGAATGATATAAAAAAAAAAAAAAGATTATGAAAAAGAGAAAAAACACACAGAGAAGCTAATTCAGTTCTAGACCTGCAGGGCTTACCATATACATTAGCACCATCATGTGGTATAACACTGAGCTGTGCAATACAAAATAAGCTACAGCCATACAGGGCTGAAACTTTCTGACTGTATTCTGGGTTGGGTCAGAGTGCAAGAAGCTGTAACTGATAAAGTGGTAGGATAGTCACACCGTTCAAGACTAAAACATGATTACTCTTGTCAGGAAATGTTAACCACAGCAAAACATTTCTCTGACATAAATCCACAACCTAATTCAGGCATTCTGGGTGGGCTCAGCAAGCCTAGAGGGAGCAGTAGAGTTTTCTTCTATGGTAACACACCAGCAACTTGTCCGAAATACTAAGCTGCCCTTTGTTTTGCTGTTCTTGTGTTGAAAACAAATAAAATCAAGAGGATTAGTTATTCCCGTTCATGCAGACTGTCAACTCAGCAGATGACAGAATAATAAATAGCAGGTTTTTCAGAACTTATTTCTGTAAAATCATGCCAAATGGGTGCAAGAAGTGAGGCTACATTTAGCATGCCCCTGTGCGCTGTTGTCACCCTTACCATGAACATGATCCACACTCAGTGCCATACTACTACCTGGCACTCTGTTGTCTGCCAGGAGTTTATGTGCTTTCAGGGTTTTCCTAGAGAGGATTCGGGCAACTGTTTCCTGGATGCTTTGCCTAGAAGCATTTTGTCTGCTATGCCAGAGAACAGGAATCTTGGAGAACCAGCAGATCCATTCAAAGGAACTGCTGAACTCACGCTCTCTTGTTGCTGCAGTCTAGCAGAGAGGCCAATTTCCTATGGGTTTCACTCCAGGCCTCAGGCTGGCTGGATAGGAGGCTGATCATCCATCCTCAGGGCAGGTGGGTGAATGGAGAAGCCCTAGATCTAGACTCCTACTGAACACTTCTGGTCTTCTTCTAGAAAGATCATTAATGAGTTAACTCTCAAATAGCAGAATTTAGAAGCTAGACTTCTTTCAAGCTGATTCAGGATGGTGGGGGAAGGTTGATATTCGTTGAAGCACAGTTTGGTGGTGTGGCTGCCTTGTAACAGCGGATCAAGGCACCAAACTTTGATAAGGGTGATTAAGGCACAATATCACACAAGCATTGTCCAATTCTGGAGACTGTTAGCAGCACAACACAGACAAGCAAGGACTGAGCCATGTTTTCAAGTTGTAAATGTGGGTTTTTCCTACACTAATTCACCTACTCACATAGCACTTCTGTGCTTATCGGCCACATCACCTCTGCTTGCGGTTGCAATAGTACAGACAGGTTAGATCAAACATAGGCCATGCAAAGTGCTGCTACAAAGGGCTCTGATCACACTGCAGAATAGATGGGCAAATAATCATTTGGAAGGGAGTATTCTCCCTCTTTGTTCCACTTTTGGGAAATCACGGAGAATAGGAATTGTCCAAGATTACAGATCACAGAGAATCTAAAATATGGGTATTCAGTATTATATTTTTTCTCCCAGACGCCTTTTGTTCAACGCTGGCTAAAAAACAGTACATTTCACCCTCAGTCCCTCTGGAGATATTATTGCCTAGCTCTCTGAAAAAACAGGTGTGAAAAACAAGGAGGACCAACAAAGGGATGAGGAATTAACAAATAAGGGGGTTAGCATGTTTACAGATCACTGCCTTTCAGAGCCGTCCCTGGAGTTTTCATGTTCTGGGAACTGTTAACCCTCACCCCCAGTCTTAACAAGGGATGCAAGCTCAACTGATCAATGAATCCATTAGATGTTTTCTAAAATTATCTAATACAGTTCTGATACACAGAGGGACAATGTCCGTGTTGAGAGACATACCTTGAGAACATTCATAAGTGGTAACTAAGTTTCTCCATGCATCCTCAGGAACAGCTTGTATTTCACAAGGAGGCAGCAGAGGCTTTCTCCAAGCCTGTGGTACAATTTCAGAGCTGCGTTAGCCCACGTTCGAGGTTTTCATCCCACCTGGAGACAGGTCATGTATCACAAGCTGGCCTAGAGATGTCACAGCAGTAAAAACAGTTCAATTCCATAAGCTAGGAGGATTGGCTGAGGTCTCACACATTTGCCTTAGTTACAGGCTGCACATGCCACAGATCACGTTCCTCTGAGATCCTAGAATATTATTTTTAAAAGCCAGCAGATGTGGAAATTGAAATTTCCAGTTTCCATTGCAGACTTCATTCAGACAATCTGGACCTTCTTTTCAGCAGCACAGATATCCTGCCTTGGTTCCCCACTCACTAAGATTTCAAGGAAATTCTGTGAGAATGAAAAATTAGTCTCGTAACCAAGTAGTAAAACATGGTCCACATTCTTGCTTTAACCAGCTTCCCCGTGTTTTACCCAGAAACTTGATAGGCTCAGCCGGTGGACTATGAGGTAGCGTCTCACCAAGTGTCATGGTATTTTATGAAGTCAGAAATGTGATAGCTACTGTTGTCACACTTCAGTGTACAGAACAATTCATTCACAAATGAGAAAAACAGATCCCTCCACACATACCTTTCTCCTGACTTAATGCCCTGTATCACACAAGTGAACCAGAGTGGGCTGCATCAATATTATCCCAGCATGGCTCACAACAGCTATAGGGAGGGGGAGGTTAAAAAATGACAGTGGGTGAAGGAGAGAGAGGTGCCAGCAGAAATCTGCTATTCAGCTGCTCAGCTCTGGTTACACAAAGCACACACCTCAGCAATACAATGATGAAGGGAACTAAAGAGACCAGAACAAGATAAAATTGGATGGGTTTTGGAGAATTACCTAGAATAAATGCTGCATAAAATGTCATCATTATGGACAAGAGCTATCTGTGACATTTTGCCACTGCTATCAATGCTGGTTACTTGTTTGGGGGATTTTGTCTTTTCTGAGAGGGCTAGTTTAAAATAGTTCACAAAGCCCATAATTGTGTAGGAAGACAATACAATACAAACTGCGTGGCTTACACATAAATACTACAAAATACTGACATGGGAAAGGATAGCTGTACCTGCAATTCTGACTCCAATGAAGATTCCTTTTATCAACTGTGCTTTTGCTTTTGTTGGGTGAACCAGAACAAAGCATAGTGTTTGTCAACTTGAAGGTTTTCTGTTTTGTCCTTACCAACAAGGATCACAGAGAAAGTAGATTAAGGTGGCAGGGAGGAGCTTACTGATTTCTCTCTAATGATGATGCTAACACTAGGAAAGAAATCAGAGAAATAACATGTTTTTGAGGCATGATTCAAACAATGAAGAATTTTGGAAGATAAGATCTAGAATACATATTTCATACAGGCTGAGCTCCAAGTATATATTCTGGTTAAATTTCCTGGGCATTGATTTCCTCCTTATTGACACATCGTTCCTTGACTGTCTGTGGCATGGAGCTATGAAAGGATGCCTTTTACAGTGCTTCGGCACAACTTCCCTGCACACCAAAGGAAGCTGAACTCTCTCAGTGTGCACTGGAAAAACACCAGCAGGACAGACGTCTCTGGAAATTTCTGAGAGACAGATCTTCTCTCCTTGTAATGAAGTGAGCATATGCCTCCTGTCCAAAGCAATTTTCCCACAAAGGGAGAAGCTGACAAATCTGCACCTTATCATGTATACAGAGTTTACAGAACACAGTTTTCCTGGCTAAAGTACAAGCATCCTCTCTCCCTTCTATCTGCTTAAGAAGGAGTTCACTTGCTATGCTACACGAGAACTGCTATGTCTTCAGATAAGAGCTGGCTTCATACACCACACACACAATAAGTTTTCACACAACTGCTGTGTAGCACTTGTAGCAGTTAACTGACTACACTATGCTAGACAGTGTTGGCAACATGGAATATTTTATCTTAACATTAACCCTTAAGTAATTTTTCATCATATGAAACATTTTATTTATTTTTTTCCCAAAATATTTACTTACTGATGTATTTTCTTTTCATGTGCTCCTCAGGACTGTGACCAGATCCACATAGATGATGTATCATCAGATGACAATGGTCAAGATCTAAGGTATGGAATCTCCATGCTGGAAGCTGTAGGTCAGGTAGTCCTCAGCTGTTTGAAAATAGCAGGAAGTTGGACAGTGATATAGAGAAATCTTGGCTATGCACCTTCTGTGCCCCCTGGCTGCACCCTGTCTGCAGTTATTAAACACAGGAGAAACACAGAGTTCTTGTTCACACATTAATATGCCAGTGCCTACTGTAAAACCCTGACCTTGCTGAGCTTTGAACCATTCTAGGGAATGTTTAAAATCAGGTTGAACTTCAGTGTAACTGCACCTGTTTCTGATATGATTTAGCCAGCCAGCTGGCACAGGTGTTGCCAAATCGTTTCAAGACCAGTTTGAAAGGTTTCCCTCTGCCCAACTGGAATGAATGGGCTTACTAGTAAGGACTAGTCTGGACCTTGCCAGGCCAGAGCCTTGTCAGTTATATACACATACCAAAACTGTACCAAATATTATTACCTGCTTAAGTTAGTTAATCGTATCCATAAAAACTACTTCCGTACAATTACATTTACCTTTCCCAAAACGTTGCTTGCAGAGTAATTGTCATTGGTGCAGAAATAAGATATGCAGAACTCATACAAGGCTTAATTGTTTGTATTTTTATAATGGTTGTTATGAGACATCGGTGCAGAAACATCACGGAAAACAGTGGAAGCATCATAAGAAGGGGTCATTCCTTCTACAGAGAACAGTCAAAAGATTTTTTGCTGAAACTGAAATGGTGGTTTGTGCTTTGTAATGTACTGAAAAAGCACATACATGTTTAGTTCCTGTGGCTCCCGTGGACTGTAAGCAGATGAGTCAGGATACCTGCTGAGGCATTGGTTAAAATGCTAATCTGCAAAAAAAAAAAAAAAAAAAAAAAAAAAGCAAACATTTTAAAATAACAAGATCTGGTACTGCCTCTTTCCATGTCCCCCGCAGCCCTTTTCTCACAGAATTGAAAGGCACATCAAGGAAGACCCAAGACAGGAACAAGTGCCTGGTCATAGATCAGAAGGATTACTGCCTTCCTAGATATTCAAGGTGGTCGTGGAACTGTCACTGGTCCCCATTCATTGTCATGATTACTCAGGAGTTGCTTTGAAGTATTATTATTATTTTTTTATTTGTTTAAAAAGCATTACACGCTGCAGCCATTTAAGAGTCAGTTCAGTTTGGTAATTTCTTATCTTTTTTTTCCTTGATTAATGTTTTCAGAGCAATATAGCCAAGCAGCCAGCAAGGTAGCATCAGAATTTTGTTCCTTTAAGATTTTAATATTTCTGCAGTTACCTTAGCAGCCTGGATAAGAGGCAGTTGAGGGTTTTCAGTGACCTGAGGACAATCAGATGTTTTGTAGTGCAGGGAACCTCAGGACTGGCAGGAAGCACTAAACCTACACTGTGTTCACAGTAAGAATTTTTTTTTTTTTAAATCTGTACAAGTAGTCCTGATTTCAGACATGATGCTAATGTCTGAATGGGATCGTGGGTCTGGCAGTCTGCTTGATTTCTTAGCCTGGAAATAAATCATTCAAGTAAAAGAAAAATAACAGGCCACAAATGCCCATTCTTTGCTGGTGCTGCATAGACTGTAATTCTAATGGCCTCTCCCCTTCCCTTCTTCCTTCTTCTAGCACGTATAACTTCTCTGCAGATGGCTTTCACAGTTCAGCTGCCAGTGCAAATCTATGTCTGGGCTCAGGCGTTCATGGGGGAGTTGACTGGATGAGGAAATTAGCATTCCGCTACCGTCGGGTGAAAGAGATGTACAACACCTACAAAAACAATGTTGGGGGTAAGTATCTGCTGCCAGGCAGTAAGTGTGCCTTTCATCCTCGCAAACACTTCTGACCCTGCTAGGAATATGCTGCAGAGGAGGTGCAGAGAGCATAATGATAACAGTACTTAAACACTGAGCTGAACAAGTGTTTCAGCGGTCATTCTGAAATAAGGATTTTGTATGGGATTTGCAAGAGTTATGCTAAAATACTTGGTTTAGTGGATGGAGGACTCAAATTTGAACACGGGGCTTTATTTCGTTATTTCTTTGGCCAGAGAAAAAACCTCAAATTTTCCAAAATGCTTAGTAAGCAAGCAAACAGTTCAAAACTCAGTAGACTGTTTTCTCCCACAGAAGAACATATGGCTGAGTTCTATCTGAAAGCATTCTTGAATGCCTACTATTATCTCCCCTAAAACAATATCAAAAGATATCAGGATGCCCTGAGGTTTTTCATCTCAGCTCATTGCAGGCAATTCTTCCAAGAGATTGCTTTGCTTCTATTTTAGAACAGTGACAGGTCTCTGCCTAGAAAGAGAAAGATGTAAAGCTAAGAATATCACCACAGACTTGTTTCATTGTTAGAGAAATGCCCTACCCACATGTACTGGAAATGGTGCACAGCTTTTCAGGAAGAAAAAAAGACCTTATTGGCTCCAGGCTTCTCTTAGCTCAGGCCACCAACCCCTGCACAGAACTCTTTTGTCCTCTTGCTCATTTCTCATATGATCTTTGTGCTAACTTCAAGAAGGATGTTTTAACACGGGCCTGCAGACTGCAGGTGACTGATACCATTCCTTTGGAGAGGAAGGAAGCTGAGCTCTAGTTGCATAGGAGTGTGTTGCAGTCAGGGCTGATATACCTTGAGGCAAAGGAAAGTAACCTGCACCAGTGACAAGAGAAGGGCACTGGAAGGGGCAGGATTCAGAATACAATAAGGGGCCCTTTGGCATACTTACATACACAAGCATGCAGCTCCCTTTCTGTGCTTCTGCAAAGATGCTTTCCCTGCTTACAGGTTTAATAGGAGCTCCTAAGAGGGAAACCTGGCTGCAGTTAAGAGCAGAACTCGAAGCGCTGACTGATCTCTGGCTCACACATGCTCTGAAGGCACTGAATTTGATACATTCCCGGTAAGAACAGCTTACAGACCTGCCTCCAGGCTTGATCCAGGATCTCCTTTGCTTTCCATTTTCCCCTTCCTCTAAACAAATCGAGACACATTTGTAGGACTTTGCTGGCCAAACCTGTGGGAGGCCTGTCTGCATATGCTTGTCATACTTGTATTATCAAGGTCACTTGAGATGATGAACTGAGACAAAAAAAAGCAACCACACTTTTTTCTTACCTTTCCTTTCCTACCTCACCTGCAGTACACTTTTCATATGCAGAGATTTGCGAGAGAGTAGGAAAGGGCCCTTCAACCCCTGAAGACATTCACTCAAGTCAAAGCATGGACATTGCCTACATGGTGTTTAGGTTCCTGCAAAATAGATCCTGTCATGCATACAGTAAGGCTGCATCACTACTGTTGGATTACGGTTGTGTTTTTTTCATTCTACTAAGTTAATAAAGAAATGTTATCAGTACTCCGGTTATTAGCCTCTAGATGCATAATCCCCCAGTGGCTTGGGAACTTCCAGTTGCAAGAAATGTGTTCTTCTTGCCATTGTTCAGTTTAAGGTGAGAGAAAAAAACAGATTGCCACCTCTACTGACTTTTGTTTCCTAGGCCTAACTGTGTAAATGTGTTGGTAACCACAACTCAACTGATACCAGCTCTGGCAAAAGTGCTTCTCTATGGACTAGGCACTGTCTTCCCAATCGAAAACATCTACAGTGCAACAAAAACAGGTAAGGACGAAGGAACTTAGGCTTCACCAAAAGATGGATTGAACTTTTGTCCCTAATTCAGGCACATCTGCTCAACCCAACTGCAACAAATAATGTATGAACTTTAGCTTAAGCTTCATGTTCACATCGCATCTATTATTTGCATGCTAACAACCCACACTTAAGCTAGTACAGGCTACAAAAAAAAAGCCAAGTGTCTCTATGAGAAAGTAAGCCTGAAAAATACCTACCTTATGGAGCAGCAGTTTGGGTGTTCAGGTGCGTCCAGCTAGGAGGGGGACAGTCTGGTTGGACCTCTTACAGAAATGTGGTTTGGATCCTGTTACTTGCAGAGTCAAGTGTGCTGAGTGAGTTCTAGAAGAGCTGTGAGAGGAATAAATATTGACAGAGTTGGCTTGGGGCTTTTGTTTTCTGTCCCTTCTGGTAGGATTTTGTTTGAATCTTTGAGGTTTGTATTTTTACGTTCACTACTGCAACCAGAATGAATAGAATAGGGCAACTCAATACGAGTGTTACATCACTCTACCAACTGCCAGTCTAAGCTGTGCAAAGTCACTAAGCTTATGGAAAATTGGCAGCACCTGGAATTCTTCAACTGATAAAGGGCTCGTAGCTCTCATGAGAGAATCCATCTCAGTTGAAGATCCAGTTGGGCTCTAATTAAAAAAAAAGTGGGGAATGTGGCAAGTTTAGTTAGTTTACAACATCAGTTCCAATATGTGAATATAAGTCCCAATTACTTTATGCATCCAGATAAAAATAAACGTCTTCTCTTTTGTTGCTCAGGAAAAGAGAGCTGTTTTGAAAGAATAATGCAAAGGTTTGGAAGGAAAGCCGTGTACATTGTAATAGGAGATGGTGTTGAAGAGGAACAGGGGGCAAAAAAGGTACAGTCTGTGGGAACCATCTTGGATTCATCCAAGCTTACATTTCAATGGCCGTTTCTTTTATTAGGCATTTAATGAAGCTCCTTCCATTTGAAACAGTTTAGAATTGGTCTCAATTCTTAATATGCAAAATACTTAATCTTATGAGCAGTTTCTTACTGTAAATTCCCTCATCTTGGCAGTCAGTGAAATTTTTCAGATAGTTGCTCTGTCACATGTTCCAGGAATCATTCTTGCTTAATAAATATCACTTTAAAACACATGAAAAGGAAAACTCCAGTATGTGGTCTCAGACAAGTAAGTAGGGTTAATTTTTGATCTATAGATGGTTTGGTTTTTTTTTGTAAATTCCATATTCTTGGAATTATTTCTGAATGATTTATTAGAACAAGCATGTATGCATACCTATATTTATATTTATGACTCAGTGAAGTCATAGGACATAATACTGTTACAGTAAACACTAAAGGGACTAGTACTGAGCTACTACCTTTATTTACGACTTGTGAACCAATATGATTAATTTCACATGGAAAATGAAATTGGGAAGGTTTACTGAATTCAAAATAGAATAGAAACTGAAAGCAGTATGGTCAGGAATAAAAAGCCCACAGTTCAGTAACGTATCATGCTTACTGAATGGATGTGGCCCACGGACTAGATAACCATAGAAAAAAAATCAAATGGACTAATCTGTGCAGCCAATTGAGTCCTTCAGTAATTACTGTCCACAGTTCACTCACTGTGAAACAGGAACCAGAGTTTTGGGGACCAGTTGAAGCTTCTTTGTTTTGAATAGACTGAAATAGAAGAGTAGCTGGGAACCCAGAGCTTAGAAGAAATTAAAGTAACCAAAGTCTTCCTGGAATTCCTGTTTGGCTTTATAGGGAGAGGAACACAATTTGTTAATGGCAAGCACAAATTGCAGGATGTCTTGGTTCATCTTGTCTTGTGCTCCTGTTGTGACTGCAGATTGATCTTCAAGAACATTGCACTTGAATTGAGATGCAGGAGCTGACTGCATGAGCCCATATTCAGCAAACTGGCTAATTTGCCAATAAAAACAACAAATCCCACCCCCTTTGAAAACTAGCAGAATCTGCAGAGAATTCTCTCGTTCATGAAGGGTTAAGGAATCCTCAGAAATGAGTCCAAAAGGCATGGCTGGAAATGAAGTGATAATAGCCTGCTGCTTTTGACAGCCCAGTGCCATACTTTAAAGGCAGTGGGTCAGTGAACATGACTGCATCAAAGGCTGCCCGGCTCCCCTGTAGTATGAAGATGGGGGAAGGTTCAAAAGTCTGGTATAGGCAGGATTTCAAGGACCCTCTTGCTTGTGTCTAAGCAGCTCTCCCATTTGCAGAGCACATTCTTTGCTGGGCTGTCACCTCCTGTGATTGATGACAATCATTAGCCAAGGCTTCTACACACCTGAGCTTTAACAAACACAAAGAAAGGGAGGCAGGAGGAGGGCATGCAGAGGGTCTTTCACTGTTTTGCCGACAGCACTGATAATATCTCTTTAGTGGGTCGTTTTTCCTCACCTGTCTGATGAGTGATAAATCTGTAAATACTGAACAACAGGATGGGCCAAGAGGCCCAAGATTTCTTCTCTTTAAAGAATGAAAAATGGATAATTTAATGGATGAGGTTTAATAACAACCATAGGAAGGGAAAGGAGAAGGAAATAACTCTTCCCCTTAAAGTGAAATTGCAGATCAATAGATTCCAATCACTGTCTGTGATTCCAATGTCTGTGTTTGCTCGCTGTCTCTACCCACACCAATGAACAGCTTGAAGGAAACATTGGTTTACTCACAGGCAACATACCAGAGGGAAACGTGGGTTGTACTTAAACATCAGGGGAGCGTCAACAGACACGCTGTCAAATAAACATCTGGGAATACTGGAGTTTTTGGGTTTTTTTTACATAGGTAGGCACACTTGGAATAGGATTTTCTCCTGCCATCAGAATCATCTATCTAGGAAGGACATGCTCTCTAAAGCTTTTTCAAAGTTTTCTATTCAGAAGTAGTACAATTACAGCGATAAACTCAGAAACTATTCCCACACTGAGAAGAGAAAAGCTTTGTCACTTAAGGCTCCGTGTTCCTTTGCTACTGCATAGTTACTGCTGACTGTACAGATAATATTGTTCTGGGAGGAAGCTATGAAAATCACAACGTTGTTATAAAATCCAAGGGCAAGTATGAGCTGTGTGCTTTTGATCTGAAGTAAAAATGCTCAAACTGTTTTGGATAAGAAACAAAAAAAACCTCAAACCATCGGCTGACCTAGAAAAATTGAATTTAACATGTAAAAGCAAGTTCTACTTGGTTTAAGGTTCTCAGAGATTGTAGCTATTGGTAATGATTACAGAACACTGCTGCCAGAACTTTAGTTTCAGAGTAGTACTGGGACCTTGCCAGCTTACAGTTTTCATCTTAGATCCCCACTTGCTTCACAGCACTTATGATGCAAGCTTTGTTTTCCTAGAGCACATTCACAGTTTTCAGCAGATGAATCAAGACATTGCAATGAAGATACAATGGGTCACAGGTAGTTTCCAGATTTTGTCCACGTGCTAGGGTATCAAGTGGCACTGACTGGGTAGACCTCGGAAATTTGTATAAATGACTTTATATTCATCACCACTAATATGAACAGTAAAACAGGAAGGGAGAAGTAGAAATGATAGTCTTCAAAAAATGGGAATTGAGAGACCCTCTTGAGGACAGATTGTCATATAAGCCTCCTGCATCTTTTCCTGATGCATTAAATGCACAACTGATCTGAGCAGTCCCTATCTTTCTAGGAAAAGCAGCATGACCTATTGTTCCAGTTAATTTGGAAAAAGAATTTATTGTTAGAAAGCATTTTGATGGCGAGTAGGACAACTTTGAGCCTCATTATAGGGCAGGATTATGATGCTTTCTGGAGAGACAAAGAATACTGTATAGTTTGATACTGTAGGCAAACCTCACTAAGTGGCAAGAAAATTGTTTCTAGGAGTACCGAAATTCTAGAAACATTCTTAATTATTTCCTGAAGAAAAAGGAGGGTAAAGTTTAATGCTCTGCTCACACCTGCATCATCTCCCATACTGTGGCAGATCTCTTTGCTTTCTACATAGTAAAAATGTATCAGCAAACAGAAACTTCCTACTCCCTTCCCTGTTCTCTAAGCTGAGTCTCCTTGCCTGTAACGCCACCACAGCCTGGTGGCCCAAGTACAGAGCCCTCTTCCTGAGGGTGCAAACTCAAACTAAGAAATTTATTTTCATCTCAGTATTAAACAAAACAGAAAACAAACAAACAAAAAAACCTCTTTTGGTTTCACTCTAGCACAACATGCCATTCTGGAGAATCTCTTGTCATGCTGACCTGGAAGCTCTTCGGCACGCCTTGGAACTTGAATATTTGTAGCAGACCCCAACATCTTAGCACTGTGAGGGCTTCACTCAAACTGTTACATCGGTTCCACCTATTCCTCAGCATTTTCTTATTAAAAAATCCCACAGCAACTGCAGTTTTTCTTTTTTTGAAGGAGAACCCTTTCAGTGGAAGCCTCTAAGGACTTGCAGCCAAAGAACATTCTATCAACTCCTTCCTTTGAACAGAGGAAAAGCCTTCAGATAACTCTGGGGACCCTGCAGTTACATGCTTAAGCTGGGTGCACAGAGCCGTAAATACCCTTTGGCCATCAACAAGAACCCCCAGAAGCCTTGGGTCTACTTGTCAGTTTTCTTGCTTTTCAAAGGGGAAGAGGAAATATTAAAGACTGTGAGCATACTCTGTGCATAATACATCATATCACGTCGGACCTTCTGCAAATAAGAGTGAAACTGTTGATTTTTTTGTTTGTATTTTTTTTTAATTTATGAACTAATCTCATTACTCTGGTATTAAGCTCTGTACCTGTGTTTTTAATCTGGCTTTTTGGGGTGGGTGGGTGGGGAAAATCCTGCCATTCTAAATTAAGAATTCATTCTTCCAGGACAGTATCTGGAGAAAATCATATTGTGTACATTTATAATAAGGACACATGGGACTATTGGTAAGAACTATAGCTGCATTTTTAAATCTTACATGGATGGTCTGTGGATTGTGCATGTGTCTACACGGTGCCTTATGCTGCCATCTCAGTTTGGGTGGGAAAAAAGTACCCTGTGATGAGTGAAAGGCATTAAATAAAAAAGAAAGTTTACATTTGGGGGACTAGATTACCTGCCTTCTCTTCTCTCCGGCCACTCCTGGTTCTAGTGGTATACGTAGAACACACTCCCTGTCCCAAGGCAGAGTTGGGCTAGAAGTGCTCTGAACACAGCCCACCCCATCCTGTTTGCTGGTGGAGCAAAGAGTGCAGACGCTGGTTGAGTCCTCTGAGAGAGAACACAGACACTCAGAACCAACTTGTCTTGCAAAGGAAGATACAGGGTAAACAAATATTGCAGGTGTGCGTATTTATTTTTATGCAAATAAATATATCTGCAAGTAAGCTTCAGCTTTAGGACTTTTGCTGAACTGCACAGTTAATTCCTACTGTCAAAATATTTCAATTCTTTGGGTTTGGTTGGGTCTCTGATTCACTTTCAAAACTACTCTCTCTTGCTTGCACCAAGTAACCTCAGAAGGATCACAGCCTCACTGGAGCAAGGTGTTAGAGGAGGCAAAAGTAATACAATCTCCTTCTCTATCGTGTGAATCGAGATCAAACATATGAGCATCAGACAAATTAAGTCTTACACAAGTGCTACACAGGCCTGAGTTGAGACTCCTAACGTCTACAAACGTTTACCTTAAGAAACAGATTCATTGCCAGATCTGAGGGGATTTTCCACAGGACTAAAAGAAAGAATATCATCTCAGAATTTGGCTCAAAAATCAGCAGCTATGGAGCAGCTTTGAAATACATTGGCCACACTTGTCAACAACAGGCACAAACAAAACCATCCTGTAAGAGCATGTGGTGGAGGCACTTGCAAAAAGCTGCTCTCTAGGCTGAGTACAACACAAGACAAATTAAAGTGTGATTGTTCTAGCAAAGCTGTTGCTTGTCTCCGTGCCTGCCAAGAGGGAAATCCAGCAGAATTTCTCCCTTGAGCTTTTCCAGCTGTCTGAATGTCCCAGGTAGGAAGTTTTATCACAAGTCAAAGGAATCAAACTCAACGGAGAACTGACAGACACTGGCAAGGCAAGCACACCTACAAATAAAGGCTCTGAAACAAATGCCAGGAATGGCAGACTTGTAAGAAAGAAAGACGGCAGCTTTTAGCACCCTGTCAATCAGCTAATTGCTCTTGCTTGATATTCCAAATCTAAGATCTGCCTTATTTGAGTCAAGAGTACTGATTTTTTCCCCCTGAGGCTTAGATTTTGTTTTCTCAATGTATGTAGAGATTCTCAAGTCAAGCACTCTTGTTTCTACCTCTTGGCAGGCTTTTGTTCTCTTAGTGCCTTGCTGGTGCTCCACTTACCATTACTGTAACTGAGTTCTCCATACTTTCCCAGCTAATGATTTTCACTTACCCACAGGTAACAGCTGATCAGGGTCCTGCATGCCAGCATTAGGAGCACCTGTTTGTCAGGCCAGGCACTCCCTTCCAGTCACAGTAGCAGGTGTTGGTCTCTCACTACAGCAACAGGATCAAAGTTCACTGTTCCAGAGAATCTGATGGCAGGAAGGTATCTATAACAGCTTTTTACACATGAACATGCATGGAAAACACACACACACAGGCACTGCTCAGCATTTTTACCTCCCTGTGAACACATCTGTACATAAGGCCTGAGAGAACACACACACACACTTTGCTTAGCATTTTCACCAGTTTCAATGTGTTTGAACACAGTGTCACAGCATAAGATCCGTGCTCAATCACATCATTAACAAGATCTGAAGTAACAGAATAGCATTTTGTCACATAACCACAAAACTGCCAAGAAAGTCGTTGTAAAAACGTACTTCATTGCTGGGGACGGAAGAGCACGTTGTAATTATTTTACCAGCTTCCCGTAGTGAATTTTTTCCTTGCAAGTTCTCACGTTTAACCACAAGAGGGCAGCTGGGCTTCACCAGGAGCCTCCTCTACACAGCTGGTTCAGTGCAGTCCATCTCAAAACCCTGGAGTCACTGCCATCTTACCTGGTGAGTGCGAGCTACACAACAATTCTTAGCATTTCACCATTTTCATGTAGGAGATACGACTGGACAGATGAAGCAAGCATAGCAGAGCTGACAGACGGGATGCTGAGCAAACATGAGGGTAATACAACAATAACTTTTACAAAAGAAAGGAAAACAGAAACCTCATTGTTTCTAAAATGCCTTCAATGGAGGTGCAGCTGTACAATTGCTTTTAAAAACTTCTATCATTTAGACAAAGCAAGAGTCATCATTCAGAAGGTGGCATGGTTCCACGTCTCTGTGTAAAGGACAAAAAGCTAAAAAAGCACATTCAGTGGGATGTGAATTACTCTAGACTGAGTGCTCCTTCTGAACTGACCTACCAGTGCCAAGGAGGATGCGAGCCTACGACCCTGGAAGGACTGCTACAGTGAGCTCCATCCAGACCATGCTATTTAGGGACTAAAGCAAAACCTCAGAGCATCCTGAATGCTACATTAGCACATACTTTATGAACAGTGGAGGATTCCTGAAGCTGCATTACAGCTAGGAAAGTATCTCCACCGCTTGGTAAAGTTTTGCATTTGACTGGCCCAGATAAGGAACACCAGCATCAATCTCCCCTCTTCCTAGCTAAATGAAGGCCCAAGTGAGAATGGAAGATCATAGCACAGACATTTCTAAGCTCAAGCTCCAGGAAAAGATAATTTTGCCCCCCAAACCAGAGAAACCAGCAGTAATGCACCCACATGAGGCTTATCCACTGCCTGCAGCTGATGAGTGAAGTTTTCCCAAGATCTGACCCCAGAGGTTTCTCATTAGTCACACTGCCTCCTGCCCCCAGCAGCTGAAGACCTAAGGATTAGCATCACGCCCTGCAGGCTCCACAATCCAAGCGAAGCCCCTCCAGGCTGGAGTCTGTCTTCAGTCCAGGACTGAGCAGAAAGAAAATCAGGAAGTCTACAATCAGAACAAAGTAACATTCCAGACCCAGCCCACTAATCGTTCCGAACTCGGCTCCCAAGTAAAAGAGATGCACTCCACAGGACAGAGGTTACTCTATATACAAGTGTCACGGTCTATATACAAGTGAGATGATCATGGTAATTCAACTTATATTAAAGAAGGAGCCTATCCTTTACATTCACATCACATCAGTGTCATCTCCCCCTGCATGTCCAAGCCAGGGATATGTTCTTGCTTCACTTTTAGTTTAAATCTTCAGGGAAAAAAAAACCAAACCAAAACAGAACAAACTTGACACCAAGACCAGCTAAAATGGGAAGAAATGCAGTCACCCAAATATCTGAGCTACCTTGATCTTGGCCTGCTAACAAATCTTCACTGGGATATGGTCACCCACTGTTCCACATGAAGGGAAAAACAATGCTTATTAAAAAGAAAAAAAAAAAAATCACTGAAATTGAGGCTCCAGAAAGCACTGTGGTTTCCTGTCACTCTCTGAACTGTTCATCTCCTTTCTTTTTCTTTTCTGCCAAACACAGGAATGCATTTCAGTGATAGAGGTCACAAGGTTATTAATCCAACATTCCCACTGCATTTCAAAACATCATTTCAAGCTTCCATTAGTTGTGCTTCTCTTTAAACAGCAGCACTGGGAACATTAACTTTGTTTTATAAATGCATGTAACAAAATAACCACAGGAGTAGGAACCTGAAAGGAGCAGTCACAGTCCCATTTTACGAGGAGCTATTTCATGATAAGGAGCTATTTTCATTTAGCTCCCCGTTTCTTCTGCCAGATCACTAGGACACACAAAGCAGTCTTGCCCCAGGTCACGCCCTCTTAGAGGACCACAACACTGCTCACCACGGAAGCCCCCATCTCAACTCACAAACAGGACTGCTTATCCGTCCTTTCCATCCAGCCCCAGCACAGAGGCACGTCAGTGTTACACAGCAACGTCGGAGCTCTTCTGCTAATAGAAATCATACGTATAAAACTCCAGACTGAATGGAACTGGAAATCCAGGAACACAAAACACTTTTCTAAAACTGTTTAATAAAAAGCTGTGAAGTTTCTTGAAACACTGGAGAAACCCAAAGCATACCATGTGTCACCTCTCTTAGTCACAAAGAAACACAATTTTCAAAAAAGATATTTGAGTTTAATACAAATTTTATACAAAGAAAATGTGAAAAAATACTTCCATATGCTAAAAGCAATTATGCTTCACAAATAAGGCCAGCTAGGCTATTTTTGACACAACTGCAATTCACGAATATTCTGTTCTCGCCTTTTTCTTCTAATACTTTTTCCCTCTAATATGGGTTCTAGCTGGAGACTGTACAGACCGCGTTCTTTTATAAACAATGGGAAAAATCAACATGACTAAAATGTACAACAGAATGTACTGGAATGATATCATACATTAATTTTCTCATATACATACATCACCTTTGCTTTGTTCAATGCTTTCGTTTTACACAACATACAAAATGGTACGACAGCATAAGTGTAACAGACAGCATTTTCATGGGTTACTTTCTCTCATACTGTACTGTTTCATGCTTACATAAAAACATAAATTCCGTCATATAAATAATACATGCTCTGGCCCAGCATCAGAAGTCCTTTGCCCATGTTTCCTGATCCATGTCCTTCTCCACACCCTAGCTCTTGTTCCACGTGAAAAGCTTTTCAAAGTCCTTTGTAGAGGATTAAAATTAAAACAAAACAGAACAAAAAAAAACCTGTGAAGAATAGGAAGAAAACCCCTCTCATCTGTGGTATCAGTGAGAAGAAACCATGCTACCAACCAGCTGGTGTTACACTTTGCAACTGTTCAGATATCAATCTGAATAAAATTCCAACTCGTTCCTTGTAAACAATTCTAACAGTCTGGTCACTGTAAAAAACAATGCAAACGTATCTTTACGTATCTCAGGTCCACAGATAGGAAATGTTGTAATTGGCCTAATGCAATGAACAGAAAGAAAGATAGCCTTCATCATTTGGTTGAAATTCTACAAGAGTTTCAAAGTGCAGAAATTGTTCTCATCCAAATGCAAATCGAGTTGTTCAGATTCTTCAGGTTATATTATTTGATGCGTAACTGCCATTTTCCCAGACCAGTTTTCAGTGTTAGCTTGTGATAAGGCTGCTTTAAACCTTTCTTTTCCAACTTCAAACACTCTTTATAAGTTAAAGTCAATACAAATATAAAAAGGAGATGGTACTCTAACTTTAATGACATCCACAAATTGTACATTATTTACAAAAGAGGCAGAGATTTAACACGGATCTTACCTGTCCTCAGCTTTTCTAAGCCAGCGCTAATGCTTTACATTAATGTAGTGTAGTTAATGCTTTGTACATTTATACAAAGCTTAAGTCTGAACCTTTGAGGTTAATCCAAAGAACTGTGTTTATTTTTCACATTTCTATTAGATATATTCCAACAATTGTATGGACTTCTTGTTAGCAGTTAGACTCTTCGTACTTGGACTGGCATTGTGGTCTGAACATACTGAACTCCAGTTCTCATTGCCACTGTCCCAGCAGAAGGACTTACCACTACAGGAATGGTCTGTGGATTAAAACCAAGAGAAACATATTGTTATGTTAAAGGTCATATAAACATGACCACAGAAATAGAGATTTATTGTCCAGGGAAAATCCAGAACAAGCTCCAATTTTGTGCAAGGATTAATACCTTTATTACCGCAGTATTACCTCATTCCAAGGCAGAAAGTAGTATAGTACTTTCCTATAGCCAAGAGGGTTTTTTTTTCTGTATAATTGGTACTTTATAATCACTGGGACCAGCTGTTCCTATAGGTAATGTACACGCTCTACCTACGCTTGGAGAATTAGGTTTTCAAAGCTACTACATCCAGTTATGTATTTTCCCCAAATAAATTCACAGGAAGAGGAAAAAGGGCTAAGAAAATCCTTTGTCATTTGAAAAAGTCCCAACAAATCAACCTGGAGTACAAAAATACCCTTGTTTATAAGTATATCCCTTACAACTTCCCTCCCCTCCCCCCCACAAAGGAATTCCCCCATGCGTTCAGTCTACACAGAAGAGAACAAAGAACATCCATTTGAACAAAAAAGTACTTAAACTTTTGCACAAATTGATAACAAAAACATCAGCGTTACTGGGAATTGTCGTACACTCCCTGCAAAAATACCAATATAGAATAAACTTTTCACTTCCATCATACAGATTATGATCTATAAATCTTAACAAATGAAGTTTCAGGACATCTCTATGGGTAGAAATGGATTCTACGGATGCAGAGACAAAGGCACAAGAATGTTAAACCATCTGGTCAATGTCACATCACTCTGGAACATCTGGAAAAGGATTTATTGAATCTTAAGTCTGAATCTTAACCTTCCCACAGAAACGTCGGAAAGTTTAGAGACGTTTATGCCACACAGACTGCAAGTATGTTTTGATACAATGCCAGTGATGGACAACTGGTGACCAAACAAACGCATCCATTTCAGTTCACAATGTTCTGTGGAAGAAACAAGGAGTGAGAATTTGAGAAATCTGAAAGGGATGCCCAGGACTCCCCCTTAAGGTTGGTGTAAGCTTCCAAAGCGAACATGGAAGAAGAACACACAACTTCACTGAAGCCCAATGTTTTCCCCCCATAAATTTAAGAAACCACATTAGTGTCTCGATGGCATTCAGAAAAGATTGAGAATATCCCTGCTGAGATGGATTACAGCCTAGTGTTGATCAGCTCCTTTGTGACAAAATCTGTGCCTTCCAGAAGCCTACTCATTCCATTCCCTGGAATGCAAAGATGATGAATTTAAATGTTTACAACATTTTAACCACAGAAAGAATAAAAACCAAATGTGAAATCAGTTCACTGAACAAATTCAAGGTTATTGTCATCTGATAATGAACTGTAGAGGTGTAAAGAGGGTTCAGTGGAAATGGCACCCAGAAGGTATATTGAAAGTTGTTCAGAGGGAGGAAATGCCTACTTGGAAACAAAGTGCAAACTGAACTCTAAAAGAAGCCATTACGTACATCGCTGTTAGCACTACAGGTGGGAAAATTAAGGTTGCCACAGCTTTTACATATACACACATGAAAGAATTAAGTTTCAGGTATTAGAGTGATCGGGAAATGGAATGTGCAAGACTCCTTAAATGTGTTAGGATCATTCCCTGAGAGGTAAATTTTCCACCTCTGCCAGCTTTTCACATTTGTATATTTTGCATACATATTAAGCATGCATTAAGGTTTAAAATCATCTAAATTGCACGTGCAATCATTAGAGTACAGAGGTGTCTGTAGCTGTGCAAGGCTAATGCAAATGTGTACAACATTTTAAACATGCACAAATAAAGGTTGAAACCTTCAGACGTTCCACTTACGCTTCACAGTACTCAACATATTTTGTACTACAGAAAACTAATGAAGGTTACTGCCATTTTTCTGAACGTTACATGAAACCACCTTATGATCTTAGAACCTCTCAACTATTCACAAGAGAGCCTAACTTCTTCGATGCCTGCTATTTGATTTCAAACACACAAAACCTTGTTACAGCAATTCAGCTCAAACAACTTAGGGCCAATCCTGCAAAGGTGCGCGGTGCTCTCAGACGGGACAAATGAGTTGAGTATAAATGTTTAGGAATGTGACAAGTCATGATATCCGCTAGGAGCAATACATCTTTTTCGGTCAAATGTGATGGCTACGAAACACGGCATGTATGTGTGGAGGTGCAATGTAATCCTACACACGGGTGCGTGAATGTTGCAGCTAGTGGGGGTGCATGCATATCCGTGTGCACACAAAGCAAAAGAAAGACAGTAACTTCGCTAATTAGGCCTCACAGTCACGACAGTAAAATTGAACTTCTATTATATTATGTAGCTTCAGTCAGGAAATTAACTGAAGTTACCTAAACGTGGGCTTCTCAGCTGAGCCCACTGCTTGAGACAAGGCATGCAGTTCGGTTACCAGTGCAGTATCAGCATTTTTCTTTTTGGTAAGAGGTCAGCTCAGATGCCACACTGACTCTGAAGTGAACACTGCAGAACACGACCAGTTGAAAGAATGTGATATTATGGTACACAAAATACGAAAAACAAACTCACTGCTGTCCCATCTCCAGTGACTGATAAAAGGGTATTCAAGTGACCTTGGTTAAGTTTTCAATGGAAAAAAACAGGTCTGAATTCAATGATATTTCTCAATTTCACAATGCTAATGTGCAAGGCTGCATGGGAGATACACTATCAATGAATGCATATTTTTCTTTCATAGTTACTGAGATGTCACGGGAATATCAAGCATAGCTCAGAATTCATTAAATCTCTTTACGATACCATAGACAAAAAAAGATATTTAAAAGATACTTTAAATGAATTCTATATATTTACATCGATGTTGTGTTCAAGTATATACATGAAACAGACAAATAACTAACACGATAATGTAAAATGGAAGTCTGACTATCCTCAGTGCCTTAGCTGTTCTTAAGGAGAGCTCCTGAATCCTTGTAAGAATCAGTGATGAAATGGAAGGGTGGAATGTTGCACAGCAAAATAGGACATTTTGCACTGCAAATTGAAACTACACCAGTGAATTCATATCTTGATAGAACAGCAAATGGAGACAACCCCCCAGAAATACTGTGCAATTTTAATGCCAGGAACAGTACTACTGCAGACTTTAAATGATGATATAGTACTTACAATTGTGGGTTGAGTAGTTGGAATATAGGTGGTGGTCTGCGGTACCTGGACCAGTTTTATAGGCTGGTTGCTTGTCACACCTGTTGCTATCTGCAGAGACAGCACAGGCAACCTCAGTAAAAGACCCAGCTTTTACATGAATTCCACCTAGTCATTATTATTATTATATGAAATTTATGTTGGATGTTTTGTTTGTGCTAAAAATTTGTATCTTAATGAATTCACAGGTTAATTCTTTGTTAATAAAACAAAATTCAAATTATGAACATGATCAATGTATACAGCATGATGTTTCAGGTAGGATACCGATGTGAAAGCAATTCCAGATTAGGATAACTGGAATATTCCCTGGCCAAAGTTTTAGGTAATTGATTTTCTCTGATCCCCTTTCCTCCCAGTAGTACAAAGGTTGCGCTGCCACAGACAATACATATGAGCTTCAACTGAGCCAAAGAAGTTCAAAGAACTTCCCCACAAAATTCAGGTGGGACAGCACATCCTTTATCCCTTCTTTAAATGTGTTTTCCAAGTTACTCCCTTAGATGACATGTCAAGCCCAGAGATCTAACACCAGACAGTAGCAAAAGTGTCAAGAAATGAACACAGCTCTCTATTATACTATGCTTTCCAATTCTAGAAGAACTATCTCAATGAGACATCATGCTGGAATCACAATACTACAAAATTAGTTTGTTTTTAATATTTTAAAATACAACAAGGCTCCTACTGATGTAGAGGATCAAGTGTAAAGGGTTTGAAGGATAAGCCCCCCCCCACCCCCCCATAAAACTTTTCATTTAATAAATCTTGCAAGGACAGAAGAAAAACGGTGCTGAAATTGCTAATAGTCAAGCCCTACCTATAAAGCAGAATCTTCTCTATAAACATTTTCTATATATGCAATGTTAAGTCCCTTTTATTAGAGCGTTTGCTCATCCTTGCCTACTGAATACTATGAGAGTAGATGGTATGGAGGATTTCGTAATTGTACACTGCTCCGTTAACTGTAGATCCAGGTGGATTGTTGTATCAGTGTTATGGAACACTGTGGTACCCTAGTGGCAGTCTGTTGTGATAAAGTAAGTTGATTTGAATGCAGGTCTTGAGCTTGGCCTCTGAACCCCCAGGCAAGAAGGGCTTGGAAGTGCTGCAGTCAGTATTGCTTATCAGAAGGCAACTTGTATCGAAAGATCCAGACCAGAAGCTACACTGATGGGTCCTGGAGAGAGAGAAAGAAAGAGGTCCAGTCCCCCTTGGCTGGAAGGATGAGTCAAGCCAACACAAGGTCTTATTGGGAACAAGTGCAGGGGGAAGGGTATTCCCAGAGGACAGGAGATTTTTCCCAAGATGATGGGGGGGAGGGGGAAAACAAATAAACAAAAAAAACCACACCTCTCTCTCTTATTCCCCAAATCACACATTATGAAATATGCAAATGGCCATAAATTCCTAGCTGATCCAGGCAGGCCTTTAGGGGTAGGTTTCAGAGGACTCTTCCATACTATTTTTGTTTGAAGTGACCACAGCGATACTCACTGTAACGCTTTCTTTGCTTTTATCAGTTGAAATGTCCTTTTCCTTGGGAGTGCTGGCTGTTTCCGTGGGCGTAGGCTGCACACTTGAACTGGGCTGGGATGATTTATTTAATGTTTCTGTGTTAATTTCAGTATCAGTTTCTTGCTGTGTTGCAGTAGCTAAAGAAAAAGAAGAAAGAATAGCCACTTTCTTGTGCACCAGTCCTCAATCTTAACAGGCATATCTGCATACATGCAAATGAAGAACACTGAACCACTCTGTATTACACCCACCCAAGCTCCCCTCAGTTGTGAAACCCAGAGCAAGATTACCTGATTGTGTACAAGACTTCATATGCTCAGGCCAGTGAGCTTGTTGGCAGGGATAGTCACAGTAGCTAGTATTCCAACAGCAATAAAAAATGGCCTCTTTCTTGCAGTTGGCACACCACTGCTTCTTTTTAGTTTCATCCACTGCTTGCTGCTTTTCCATTTCCAGCTGCTTCTTCACTTCAGCAATCAAACGATCGCGTTCCTGTTCGAGACTCTGACGCATTTCAGCCATTGTCAGTTCTACTCAAAATACAAAAATAAATAAATTTTGCCTTTCGATGAAATGAAATCTAGTAAAATTTTCCCTAAACTTAGGTATATCTGCTTCATATCCACTCAGCAAACAAAAGTCTTCCATCCTCTCTAAGTTTAAAGCCACACAATGCTGGGCATAGTGGCTTAGCAACTTAATCTACCAGTTTACTCAGTACCTCCAGAAGCACCTCATCAGGTCCCCTGAGCTTGTGCACCTTCGGGTCTTTCAGAAGGTCTCAAATCTGGATGCTGTCCTACATTCTCCCAGTTCCTGCCTTTGGATCCTGTGAGTATCCTACCTACTAACTTCCTTTGGTCAACTGTGTGGGTAACCTTCTCATAAAACAAAATTGATTTAAGCAGGATTTTCCCATTGTGTGAACACACTGGTGACAACCAATAACTGCACTGCCTTTCAAAGGATTTTTCAGCAACTCCAAGAGTAACCTTCTATGCAACTTTACCAGGAAATGAAGTGAGACTGCCAGGCCTGTAATTACCAGGGTCTTCCTTTTTACCCTTCTTGAAAATTGGAGCAACATTTGCCAGCTACATACTTCATGAGTATGAAGTAATCAGCATAAAATATCTCCCAAAAAGATTATCCAGTGATGCATTAAAAAAAACAGTTACATTCAATCAGAAAATCTCTGTAGCCTGGATTTCTGTCAGAGAGCTGAAACCTGTTGTTTACTATGCACAGACAAAAGTAATCTGTATATGGATTGAAATGATATCCACTAATACTGACAGCACATTCTACAAGGTGTTCTTCACATGGACAATCTGTAGTATCTATGATGAAGGCAATGTATACTACAAGCGTTTAGATTTTGTATTTGCCATTTTCATACCCAAATTATGCTTCATTTCTGAGAGTTCCTGCTGATGTAACCACTGAAGCTTTTCTATCTCAATCCTCAAACGTCGAATCTGAATATTACAAATTGATAGTAAAATGTTAATATTTGATAGTGATAGACAGAGTACAGTATATAATACAACTATTATACAAAGAAAAGTAGGCTATAACAAAGAGCTTGATCATCACTTACATTAAGGCTCCTTTTTAATAACATGGGCAATAAGTATTCTATTTTCTTGGTAGGTTTTCCTATCATAAAAAGTGCAAGATTGTTTGAAAACAAAAACCACTTCAATTAAACTTGGTCTTACATCTAAAATTAGTTAGGTCTCCCATTTCTCTAACCACAGTCAAAAATCTATTTCTCAGTTTTGCTTCTATTTGTTTGTGTGCCATTTCATTGATTCTTTTATTTCAATGAGCCCAGACTTAAGAAAGAGAGTTTTTCATTCACTACGAACACTACTGCTCTAAACTGCAACTTTCTTGTTTTGTTTAATACAAACAAACAAAATATTACCCATTTAACTCTGAACTTTCTCTTGTTCACATTTCATGCTCATTCATAGTTTACTTTGTTTAACCTGGTTTTGCCAGCTTTACAGAAAACACTTTAAAGATACCAAGTACTACCTTTGGAGAGAATTAATAGCAACATTTAGCAGGAATACACTTTTATTAATCCTCTGTAGTGAAAATAATGATAATATGGTCAGCAAACTTAAAAAGTAGTAGTATATCTATGGTGATATAATATATCTATTATATATCTATAATCGTGTAACTCTTATGGCAGTATGTGATTACACGGTATTTTTTATGCATAAAATACTTTTACAACTTCTACAGTTTAAATAGACTTCTTTTCAATCTTACACTAACCTCAGCTATTGTACTTCCAGTGGTATTTTTTGAAAGATCATTATATATTTCAGTCATTGTTCCTTTGATGGCATCCATCATCTGAAAGACAAATAAAAGTTTTAGATATATATTTTTAATAGATAATCACTTTAACTTCATTTCAACCACTCTAATGTGAACCTCTATTACTATTAGTATCTATATGCATATATATATATATATATATATGTTTATCTGAAACTCCTTTTGAAGGACTATTTTAGAAGGTAGAAGACAGCACTTTCTATCAGGATTCTGTTATTTTCAAGTGCTTTTCATGTCTGCATACTTATTTATAATCTGATCTAGTATTCTCTTTTGTTGCTTTTATCCAAAGACCTGAGAGAATATACCAAAAGCTAATTTCCCTCACTCCACCATCACCATTATAACGTGACAAGTGTTACATCATCTGTTTAACAACTAAGCTTCAGTTTTAATACTTGAATGCACACTTAGGACAAGTTACCATCTGATGAAGCTATACAGTGTTTTAAAACAGTTACATCTGAGTGTGTTTTACTGAAGGCACACGATGAATTATTAGCACTTAGTGTAAATATGATGGCGAGGAGATACCTACACTTTTAGGAGGAAATACCAAAAATTGTCCAAAATGCAATGCAGTGTAACCAAAAGAAGTGATGGGGGAATATGAGAGGAAAGATCTGAAGTGCCTGGGCAGCTACAGCATGCCATGCTTAGTCTCTGGCTTCGAATGACAGCATTCAGCTACTTCTACAATAATAGCTTAGAAACTCCCATCAAAGTCTAACCGCTTCTACTATTCCATTGCTTGTTAATTTCTAAATAACATTTCTATTTCAGAATTTGAAATTTAAAAAGCTCCAAATTTCGTTGTAAAAATAAGTTTAAGAAAAACTTGTTCAAGAACTTACTTTGCTAGTGTATTTAGCAATGTCTGCAGCCACATCAGCTGAAGCTGTTGCGATTGGCAAGTCTGTATTAACTGAGGAAGAAAGTGTATTTGCAGATCCAGAACTTGTAACCATAGAAATAGGTTGAGTACTTGTAACCAAGGTTATAGTTGATGTGGAAGTGCTCTGGGTGATCTCTTTTTGCTGCACAGCTACGGAAAAGACATACAGCAGATCATTAATCACAAACAATTATGAAAATGAATAGATAACTTCTAACTTCAACGTTCATTAAATGTATCCACCTAGACAATTTCATGATTTTTCTTATACAAAAGTGCCATTTATCAAATTGATTGTACAGTGACCAGCCAATGAACTCTTATATAATTATACAGCTTACAGACAGTATAGCAAAGAACGTCAAAACTTACAAGTTCAGACTGGTCAGTGCTAAAGTCTCCCTCTGATCTCTGTTCTTCCCATTCTGGGACTTTCCCATCCCATCTCATAACCTCTTAGCTTGGAGAGCTCCCAGCTAGCACCGTAGGTATGAGCATAAGCCTGTCTTGAACATTTTCGTTTGTCACCATTTGAAAGTATATTACTGACTTTGTTTCTTTAGAAACAAGATTTAGTGAGCTATTTTTGAAGAGAGCTTTAGTAAGAATTTTAGTTGTACTCCCTGGTGTTATTTGCATTTGTTTTCTACTAGTGCTACTAATTATTGTTAGTTTTGTGTTGTGACACGTTTAATGTAATACATCCAACTCAAACTTAACCTCTGGTTGGAGAGCAAGGAATGTAAGGTGAGGTTAACTCATTAAAGCAAAGAATTTATTTATAGAGTTAACTCAAGTGGGATGAAAGTCAGTAAACAGGAAGGCTTTGTCATACTTGCTCAATATTTCAAATAATCTTAAAAGAGTTGGTAATTCAAAAATAAGAGTACAAATCAAAACATGAAGAGCTTCACCTTTACATCCCTAATGACTTATCTGCCTTAGTTCACCATTTATTTTTAACGATTCACATTATAAAGATCTCAGTTGATGATATCCTCAAAAGACAAATTACTGAAATAAAATAGTTCTTAAACTTAACTATGTACTATTTAACATCAATTCAGTATTTAAGAAAATCTATATATTTTAGAGTGTTTTCAGGTGGTATTTCTAGCGTATAATACGACAGAACATAGCTACAATGCACTCAGCAATAAAAATGTTGATTTAACCCTGGGGGGGGGGGGAGGGGGAAGCCTGTACAAATCAGCTTCTTGGCAGATAAAACTGGATCCAGATTGTAGATGTTGAGGTAACAGTGGTAATCACACAACTGAAACAAAATTAATGATTTCATCTTTTAATCCAGAAAATAATTCAGTTTAGTCTTTCAAAACTGATGGCTAAGAATGGCAAAGATATTTTACAGATACACACACAGATGGTTTGTCATTCAAATAAGGACACATGACTCTAAATACACACCAGGAAGAGCAGGTACGGTAAGTTGTTGTATTTCATAGTCATTTATCAAAGAAGAACCACACTTTGAGATTTTGTTTATATAGAAGAACTCCTGGTTAGGCAGCGTGGGAGCACTGACATCGCTACTGGGGGATTATGGTATCACGGGCGCATTGAGTTAGAAAGTGTATACCTTTAACTGCTTGTCTTGTCTGATATCTTGTCCCTTGAGAGGACTGAGGTTGCTGTGACTGAGACTGCTGGTTCTGCTGCTGTTGCTGCTGTCTCTGCACCTTCTGCATGTGCCATTTCTGAGAAGATGTCTGAAATTTATTTGAAGAATTCCACACTACTCGCTGCACAGCAGGGGCAGTTTCCTTAGGCAGTAGAGGCCTCTGCTTTTTCACAGGGCTTCCAGTGGCTGCAGATGGAGCACTAACAGTAGAAGTAGTACTAGTAGTTGCTGTCACACCAGCTGGTGGAGTCTGGGATGCAGAGCGGGTGAGAACTGGAGTTTCTGGTAATGGCTGGGTGCTTGCACTGGAAGAAGGTGGAGTTTTACCTACAACTAAACAAAATTTAATGTCAGCTTCTCACTACTGTATCTCATCCGTTATTTTACATCAAATTTTTGAAGAGTCACATGCACCTTCCAGAATAGAAATTCTAATGGAATTAGAATAGAATCATAAATTCATCTAAGTCGGAAAAGACCTTCATGATCACCAAGTCAAACTGCCAACCCAACCTACAGTGTTCCATCACCAGTCAAGTCCCTTAGGTGTCAAAACTGTACATCTCTTAAATACCACCAGAGATTAGGACTCCACCACTTCCCTGGGCAGCCCATTTCAATGCCTGACCACTCCCCCACCCATGATCAAATTCTTCCTTATGTTCAATGTGAACCTCCACAGGTGAAACTGAGACTGTTTCCTTGGGTCCTATTAACTGAGAAAAGAGACTGACACATTCCTTGCTGCAACTTCCTTTCAGGTAATTGCAGAGAGCAATGCAGTCTTCCCTCCACCTCCTCTTTCCCAGACTAAACAATCCCAGTTCCCTCAGTCACTCCTCATAACTCCTATTTTCTGTGTTGTTTCCCCTTACCAGTGCTGTTGCTCTTCTCTGCACATGCTTGAGCAACTCAAAATCCTTCTCATAGTGAGGGACCCAAAGCCAAACACAATGTTCAGGGTGTGGTCTCATCAGTACAAGGGGACCACTATGTCCCTTGCCCTTCTGGCCATACAAGTTCTGATGCAGCCCAGGATGACACTGGCATTCACTGGTGTCACCTTGGCATGCTGCTGGCTCATGTGCAGCCAGCTGTCAGCCAACATCACCAGGTCTTTTTCTGCCTGGCACCTTTGCAGGCATTCCTCCCCATGCCTGTACCATGTAGGCTTGTTGTGACCCAAGTGCAGCACCTGACATTTAGATTTGTTGAATGTCATGGGATTGGCCCACCAGTCCAGCCCATCAGGATCCTTCTGCAGAGCCTTCCCACTCTCAAGCAGTCCAACAGCCCCACCTAAGTTGATATGGTCCACAAACTTACTGGTGATTGATCACCAGCTACACTGAGTGTAGCTGTACCAGCTCCCCACCCGGCCTCTCTGAACCCAGCCAGCCAGTTCTTCACCCAGCAAACTGCGCCTCCCCAGGACACGAGCAGCCAGTTTCTCTGGGACAGCACTGGGGGAGGCAGTGTCAAACACTTTACTAAAACCCAAGCGAACAGCATCCACAGCTCTTCCCTCAGTTACAAAACAGTCATCATGTCACAGACATAAATCATGTTAATCAAGCCTTTCATAACCCATCCTGGCTGCTTGTAAACAAAGACCTCTCTGGAATAACACGAAGTTATCATTTGTTAAGATGTTTCTAGGTTACCACTTACACCTGTCATCCCAGAGCTTATAGACGACTGTCCCATGTATCGGATCCCATTCTCTTGCTATGCAGCCTGACAGTGAAACATTAACATTGATCAAAGAACTGTCTCCACTGGGATGATAATCCCCCTTCCCTTATGGTTTAGAGCTCTTTCTCCCCCTTGCAAAAGCAAAAAGGCTCCCATCCCCCTTAAAGCACTGATTTTAATTGGAACTCATACAATTTGTATCTGAAAAATTCCAGTGTTTATACAGCTGCGGTTTTGGGACATCTATGGAAATGTATCTATGTTTGACTGGTGGCTGAAGCAAAACCAAATTTCTAAATTTGTGACAGAACAAATATGTGTACTCATAATGTGTATTCATAGTTCTATGTTGCTGAAAGTAATTTCAATGATTTTTTTTTTTTTTTAATAATCCAGAAAACATAGCAGGGACTGAAAATATCACTTACTCAGAAAGAATGAAAAATCATTCATAAAAATTATTCTAATACAGATATTTTTACCATCTTAACGCAAAAATAGAGCTAACAGCTCTGGCTTAAGCAACAGAGCAACGATAAAGGAAAAAAAAATAAGAATTTTACCCTACCATCTTGTTTAGGAGGAGGTTCTTTTGATTCTTTCTTGTTTTTCCGTCCTTCACGCCCACAATGATCATCTCCCAGATCGATGACAAGTTCACTCTCAGAATCAGAGTCCAGTCCTAGATGCACTGTTGGAGAGTCCGTTTCATCTTTACCTTTCAGTTTTTCTTTTGCAGGATGTTGCAAACCTTTTCCCTTTTCAGAAAATTCTTTTTCAGTGTCTGTAATTGCCTTTTCTTTGACTGGGTCGTCCGTTTTCTCCACTTCTGGACTTGTGCTTTTAAGTTCCTCCTTATCTTCATTCTGTGCTGGAGGCTTAGGTTTTTTTTTCAAGCTTAACGATTCTTTGTCACTTCTTGTACCTTCCTTATCCTCTCCATCTTCTTGATCATTCTTCGATTTCTGATCCTCATCGCTATATTCACTGTCACTGGTGTCAGATTTTTCAGAATCTTCAGAGTCACTGTGTTCTACTGCAGTATAAACAGCTTCAGATATTTCATTTATTCCTAAACGTGGGGAGGAGAGTACATTCCGTATTAATATCAGACTGACTGGTATTACCAAAGGGAAAAGAAAAAAAAGCAAAACTCCAAACCCAGCCCTCTGTAGAAGTATATAGGTACCACTATCTTAACTTTCAATTCTTAATCTATAAGCATTTCCCTCACTTCTCTATCTCAGTATCAGGATGACTGAGAATTGCCTTCCATATATTCCAATTCCTATTTTTATTTGATTCAACAGTCCTCCTTTCACACTACTTTTTCACTACCTACAAGCTGTAGCTTTGTTCAGTGTTGGACCAACACTGGCAAATATTAAGAGGAATGATTAGTAACTACAAGAAACCACCTTAAAATCAGTAACACTATTCAACTGACTACAGTTACTTCTATATGTGTTTGAAGAATCAGTTTCAGACTGCATAACTTTCCTAAGGAGAATCTATAATTTTTTAATGCTTAGGAAATCTTCAATTAAATGCTAGACAGCGTTAATGCTTTTTAACAGTAGTGAATGCCCTTGTGACTGGATATACAAATCTGTGCAGCTAACATAACTTAGGCACAGATCTTTGGTTTTTCAGTGTACAAAGCAAATGGTAAGATTATAGTTCTGTCAAACCACCTACATCAGTATGGTACAAAAACAGATGAAAAGATGAAAGCTTTTTAGCAAAAAAAATCAGAAATGTCAGGTTTTGCTGTATTTTAAGTTAAATGAGCTCAGTGTATTCCATTTGCCTCTAAGAGCTCAAATAGCCTCTCCTCCTGTTTTAATGAAAAAAACATTTCAATATTTGAAAATTTTTTTTTTAAACTCCAACGCAACATTCTCTCAAATGTGTGCTCCAGGTTTCCACTGTATTCTTGGGATACTCACCAAGTTGTGCTTTACAACTCTCTATTGTCTTGTCAAGATTAAGCTGGAACCTACTACGTATCTGTCGTTTTGGTGAAATGAGTGGCACAGGAGTGGACTGCTGTTGGACTGACTCACTCAGCTCTTTCAGATCCATCTCAGCTTTGCTTCGATCTAGAAAAAGGAATTGAGAAAAATATTTTACCAAGTGAAGAAAGGCCACTGCCCACATGAGACAAACCTTACCGAGTAACAGTGCAGACAATCTGAAATGTGAAAAACAGAGGCAAGAGAGACTATAATACCTCCCCAGGGAATCCTGCATCTTAACATGGAAGTAGCCTCACAATCCAAATTTATCTGTCTAGCCCACAAGGGGGGACTTACTGAAAAGATCTGAGTTTCTGATTTGCCTCGTTAACATTGCAGTAAGAAAACAGAGCCAGAGGGCAGACAAACCCCCTGAGGAGAAATCTTCAAATTCTCATATCTAAAGTCTTTACTGTTTCTTATCATCCATCTAAGGAATTTCACTCCTTATTGCATTAAAGTTTTCTATCTTTCCTGTCTCCATTTCACAAGGACAGGTCCTGTACCATATATATTTTTCCAAGCAATCTGTGATAGCTTGGTCGTTCACACCTCCACTTTTCACTTTAGCTAGTCTACCAGCAACTGCTGATGGCTCCTTTCCACAGTTTTCCCTTCCTCCTTGCTGAATTGGAGGAGGATCACAGAGCCCTTCTAGTACTCTGCTTAAGGTACAAGTTCTTGTTTTGCATATTTTCACTTTTGTTTTTTAGGGGAATCCCTTTTCACACTGTGCTTGAGAATAAGACACCACGAGTCATATCTGAAACCACGGGTTTTGTAGATGAAATCATGTTTAGTGCAACTGACACTATCAAATGAAGGGCTGCCACTTTCATTCCTAGCATCAAACAGCATATTTAGCAAAGGAAATTCCCCTAAAGCTGAATAAATAATTGATATTCTACCAGAAAGCATAGTAGCTGTTCTTTTACAGTACTGCTCATGGGCCATAACATTGGTTTTTCAGTTCTACTCTATTTATTCAAAATGTTCTATGTTCAAGCTAATGCCTCCCATGTGTGGCTCAAATAATTCCCATATGATGTTTTTTTTCTTTCTTTCTTTTTTTTTTTAATGCATTGTGACATCTGATAAGAAAGACAAACATCTGTGGTGCAGCAAAAGTAATTAATTCCATGGTTATGTCCACAAGCACAGACTAACACTGAAAAGTGCGGTATATCAAAAAGAATGCAGAACTTGATCTCAAGCCTTCCTATAGTATTTGGTGAAGGCCATGAAAAATTCTGTCACTCCATGTAATATCAAGTGGATGGAAAACATTGCCAGAACTGAATCAGAATATTCACAGAAGCAAAACATGATTGAGGAAATTGATGTACATCTGTTTGGCTTTCAGAACTACTTTACCAAAGCAGTACCTATTCATCTCTCAATCTCAGAATCTCAGTATCTCCCTTGATATGGATGGTCAGTGGAGATATGACGGTTGCAAGACCACAAGACAGGTGAAAACCTCATCAGCAGTTCATGTAATTACAAGCTTTAGACACTTACCTACTGTTTAGAAATGTTTACTTGTACAATTCAACTAAGAAATCATCCATTAACTACTTCTTTTGATCAAAAAGAAGAAACAGCAACAGGAGCTTTCAATTCCACTTACAAAACATCAAACATCTTATTTGATGAAACAACAATTACATAAAGCCACATTTAAAGTTCTTTGTTCATTTAAAGCAACCTAGAACTAAGTTTGTTCATATTATCTTGGCACTACCACAGTTTATTCAGCTATAACATACTTGGACTTTTAAAAGTCAACACTAACCAAGATTCAGATTCAGAATGCTCCCCGGAGTGGCAGTTCTTTCTTGCTTAGCAGAAATTGGTGTTGACGCTTGAGGAGAGAAGGGTTTGGGACTGCCTGACAAGCTCCCTGCTTGACCTGTTCTCGTTGGTGCAGGAGAAGCTGAAAAAAGTACAAAAGTAATAAAGACAGATTTAAAAATAATCACAGTAAAGCCATACTTGCTGGGACAAAACAGCTTTTAAACTTACAAAAGCAGAGAAAAGGTTTTTGCTAAATAATTTAAATATTATTCTATACCTCCACTGTTAACTTTCAAATATCCCTTAGATTTTTGTTTAATAAAAAAAGCAATTGTAAGGAAAATCACGCTACCATACGATTTAGTTACACCAAATGCACGTTTACCCTCAAAACCTCTCTGCTTTCAAGATTCTAGCTTTCAAGATTTGGTTATTTTAAATGTAAACCAACTCTTGACTCTGCATTGCTATTATTTTATTGCATATATGCGGGTAAACATTAACAGCAAAATCTAGTCATTTTCTAGAGATGTTAATGGAGAATAAAATAAATCATATTAAGTTCAGTCAGTGCAGCTGGAGATCAGTGACAAAATCCCTCAGATAAGGCAGTAGGATATTCTAATTTTAAACAGTTTAAGCAAAAGTCTGTGCTCTGATCCTTCAAAACATCCATGAAGTCACGTTTGAAACATGAACTTCAGGAAACTCCCAGTCAGTCTACAAAAGGAAGCTTTTGTAGGCCATTACCTGAAAAAAACCCTCCAATTTCTGACAGCAAATGCTTTGAGTTAAACTTCTGTTTAATGCTCTGAAAAGTTACCCTGAAGTCACTGCTGAACACTACGTCTGACAGCTACAACTCATTTGCTACATCCCAGGATAAGATTTCAAGTTATTTCCAAGTTATTTTCTTCATATCACTCAAATGCACAACAGAACCATCCATTTCATCTGAATAAAAGCATTCCTGTCAAAAGATAGTGCAGTCATCCTACCTGGAATTTTCTTTTACAGCAAACAAAGTAATTTCACCCCCATCTTAATCACATCACACACAGCCCATTACAGTGCAGCTAAGTTTAAAAAAAAATTAGCATTTGTGACAAAATACAGGTAGAAATGTCAGGTGGGAAATTAGAATATATGAGTTCAGAATATATAGAATAGAGAATCATAGAATGGCCTGAGTTGAAAAGGGCTACTGTGATCATCCAGTTCCAACCCCCTGCTATGTGCAGGGCTGCCAACCACCAGACCAGACTGTCCAGAGCCACATCCAGCCTGGATATGGAGGAGTTCAGTTGGAAGGGATCTCCATCAATTCCAACTACCTGCTGTTAAGTCAAATCTGGTATTTCTATCCACTAAGACAGGATCAGTAAGGTGTGAGGAAAGTGAAGAATTCCCCAGAATTGCTATGATGGTCAAGAATGCAGAATAATAGGATAATATTTGTCATCTTCCATTACCTTTCTCTAACAGAACAGTTTTAATGTGATTTTGGTAACTGTCTCTACTACTATAAAGAAATAATAACGTTTAATAAGAGCTCAAAATTTCAAGATGGAAGACAGTACCTGTAAGCTACACCTTGTGTAGGAAACTGCACACATATCCATACTTGATAATTGACGTATGGAATGAATTATTCCTTTTGACATGTTATTCTCTACTGAAATATCCACATGTTTTCATACACTTAAAACTGATACAGTTACTTTATCATAATTTCCCCAGAAGTACAGAATCCTGCCACGAGATGATTTGGAGCCAAATGTGGTTTCACAGCTCGGCTCTTAAGAGGAGTAAGATTCCCAAATGGCCGTCACATCTACTGACCACGTGGTGTACGTGTCTGCCTGCTTGTATTGGAGAAACTATTGGACTGCACAAACAAAGCAGAACAAAGGAATAAGTGTAACATATGGCACCTGTTGGTTGGTTGTTTTTACATTAAGCTTCTTGAAACGGAAATGGTGGCAGAGGGAAGGGTGGTTATTTATCACCAATTTCTCCAGCTGCAATACTGATCCGATAAACAAAATTTAACTAAATCTCCTGGTTCTGACGCTGTCTTTCAAATGTGCCCATCACTAATTCACACGAGTAAGAAACGTGTGCATTACCAGTGCAATTCCACAGAAAGTGAAGAAGTGATATCACATTTCTAGTGTACAGCACCACCTCCACCTAACTAGGTCCAAGTTTATATCCAATAAGTTTTAAGTCTTATTAAAAGCAAATGAATAAAGGCAAAGCCTTGAAAAAGAGCTATCCAATTTTCTATAAAATGTCTCCTAATCACAACAATTCTAACTACTCAATCAACCATATGCAGAAGTAGTCTTACACCCCCTTTTCACCTGTATTTTTCTCAATAAAATCCATGGATTCTTCACTTGCACTAAAATGGCTGGAAGTTGCCTTTTTCTCTGCATCCTGCTCAACGTCAGATCCGGTGTGAACTGATGAGTTCGTACTCATCGGTGACCGTGGCATATCTGTCAGCGAAATCCTACGACCTGTGTTCAGCATAGGCTTGCTCATTAGAATCTTCGGTGATGCTGTCATATCAAAGTTCAGTTTGATTTTCTCTTGCTTGTCTGTCTTTGCAGTTCCGGCAGTTGGGTTTGTAGGATCTAGTAACATTTGGTATTGATTATTGGGAGTATACGGTGTCCGGAAAGGTGCGTAATTAAATACTCCGAACTTCCTACGAATGTTATCAACATAAACCTCCATTTCTTGCATTGCACTATTGAAGATGCTTTTCGTCTTTTTCACAGAAAAAGGAATTTCTTTAGACATGAGGTAGCAATTATTTATTGGAACCCAGGCCCTATAAATCAAACAAAGACAGAAGATGATTTCACATTTTACACTGTGAATTGACACAGTAAAATTTTAAACAATTTTTTTTTCAAACTCTGATTTTATTCCATCATAAAGAAATGTGCACCTCAGATCATTCCAGAGGATCTTCACCTTCTTCTAAAAGGTCAGTGCTTTGGTAAATAAGTAAATTGCTTCTATTAGGATATTTCTAGCTGATTTTACTCTTCTCCAGCAACACATAAAAGAAGATTAAATACTGATCAGTATGACAAAACATACTTAACCCGAACTAGTCCATGGAACTGTAAGATGATCATTACAAAACAATCTTTCCATTGGTCATAGCAGAGAAACATGAAAATGCAAGTGAGAATACCAGAGTTCCAAAGAACATCCTTGGAAGTACAATATTCTATTTTTAACAGCCACTATCAGGACAATCAAACTCCTCAGTGCTAGGAAAAACTGTTTCTCCAAAAAGTGTAGGAGAGATTTTATTCATTGTGAAATGAGCCAGACTCTACAACACTGCTTTCCATGATATTAAAATACCAGTAACTTTGACTTCATTGTTCCATAGCCCTGTACTTGCTTTTATGAACTGCATGGATTGTATTTTAATTCATGATAAATCAATTAGCCCTCACCACAGCTTTCTCCATTTAAGTAGAGGGTTCACAAGTACAGAAAAATTAACAAAATTGCAATTCCCAACACAGAATATTTTTGTACATTTTTTAAACCTACAATCATGTGTTCACTCCCTTGGTGTTCAGACAACACAAACAACAGTACTGGCCTCTTCCACTATTAAGAACTATTTTTTTTTTTCAGTGCACACCCATTGCCACATGAATTAGCTTGCGTGATCAGTGAGGTTATATAGGTGTAAGCCTTGCAAACGCATAGCTTGCACTCTCCAGACACTATGTAGGAAATTAAAATTGTATATACTACAATATTATTATAGCTTATTCAGGTCAATATTCAAAAAATAGGATCCCAAAACTCGGAGAACACAAAATGACAATGAGGTGTTTTTTTTTTTTTTTTAACTACAACCAAAAATAACCTTTGGTTAAAATCCCACCTGTCATGTTGGCCAAAGAAACGAGCATCAACTTGCCCATCTTTATCCCTCAGTGCTTTAGCAGGCCAGAACGGAAAGCCTTTGAGTTTAGCCCAGACCAAAGGGTGAGGATTGCTCTAGAGAGAGATGGTAGAACATACAGTAAGAAAACAGAAGCAGTATTACCTTCAAAATCTGATATACAACATTCAGTTTTTTAAATTATATTTATTTCTTAAGATTAAATAACATGCAAGACCCTGGACAAATACAGGATTCCATTTCACTATATACTTGATACCTAATAGATCACGGGAGGAAAAAAGTAAAAAAAAAAAAAAAAAAAAATCAAAAATATTATCTTATTTGAACAAATCTTCATTACACTTCCTATATTTTTTTTTATTTTTCCTTGTTCTCTCCAAATATGCAGCACATCCAAAACTTCAGTTGACCTCTGAAATTCTCCATTTCCACTTAAGCTCAAGAGAGAACTTGATGGGTTATACAGTTCTACTTAAGATCTTCAACAAACCTTTCAGGGTTTAGTGCAATATTAAACAAAAGCAAAGTCAGACAACCTATTAACAGGTAATAAGGGACAATCAAGTCTTAATACTGCCATCTCAGAACTTAGTTTTCAAACATTCACATTTCAGAAATTTTACTCAGTGCAAAAGTACCACAAATAGCCCATCAGTGGACACCTTTTACTTGAGGGCAGAGACTGCAAACTGGTTGCTAACACAATTTACAGGCACTTCTCACCAAAAGCATGCAATCTGACAGCTAACACCTTGAGATGGTCTTCTGATTCCACAAAGAGCATGATGAGCACAACATATAACTACAAGTCACTTTGTTAAACTACAGCAGTTCTCCTTTATTTACTAGCCTCACAGTAACTACCACAGGTTGAAAACAACGGGAGGATAAGAAGAACAAACAAGAACGTTAATGCACTAGCTAGACTACCATAATCCTCAACTTACACAAGGCTCACAAAACCAATTCTCTCGTTTTTGGCAAGCAGCTAAGTAACATTCCGGACATACTTCAATTTCATTCATCTGAAAAGAAAAGGCAAACAATTATTCAGTAACTTATCACAATTCAAGGTGTGATTGGTAAATACTATAACATTAATCTAATTAACAACACCATATTTTCTGCAACTCTGTGGTCATAAATTAACCCTTAACTGCCACTAATTCAACGCTGCTTTGAAAGAAAACCCTATTTTTCTACCCCTGTGAAGTAAGCTTTCCAGTTAAACAAGACACATTTTTAAGCCCCTCTTCAGATCATACGCTACTCATGTCATGAAAATATATTCTGTCTTTAGTGTTACATTTATTACAGGGATAAAGAATTACTGACCATCATTTGTTTCTGAGGCAAAAATATAACCTCAGTTGAACATTTAATTCCATAATAATTTAGGGAGAGCAAAAATTAAGGTATTTTGTTCTTTTTTTTCAGATTATACCAGCCAATTAGGAAGTCAGGATCACGTTACACACAATTTTTTTTTCCTCTGAACAATTGATACATTCTCAAAACTTATTAGTATTATGGGTATTGCTGCATCAGCACAGGGTGGGAAAAGCACTTTGCATAAATATAAAGTGTCAGATCATCAGATAATTGATATCAATGAAATACTGTTCAAAAACGCCGCATTTAGAATAAATTTTTGTAACAGCATTATGAATTGTCAGTGAAATAAAATCGGTTCAAATGATCAATTAAAAATGCCGGCAGTCATTTTTGCATTTATTCACAGGGCTTTTATACTGTGACATCAAATGAACCACCTCAAATACGTCTACAAATCAGAACATCTGGTTTTTTTCCACCTCCAAGCATTCATTTAGAAGACAGGTGTCCTTGTGCAGATCCCATACATCTTCTCTCTCATCACTGAAATCTTAATTACATATGGTGAATATCCTAATGGAAGTATTATTAGCAATGCCCTTGTCAAAAGCCTTCTGTAAGGCATGGATATGCATCCCCAAACATAAAAAAGCCTACACAAATCATACTTTGTAATGCAAACATTAGAAAACATTATTTCAATCACAAGTACAAGCCATGGAATATTTCAAATATACAGATAGAACAATCAAATTAACTGGGGTACACATACCTCATGCTCACAGATTTTGATGATGACTTTTGCTGTTTGTGTCAATTTGTGATTTCCTGAGGAGACAATAAGAAAAATGCTCTAACCAAGAAAACTGTTAGTATAAAATGATGATAAAAATCAACAGGTTGTAGTTATAAAAAGTTTATGTTGATGACAACATAGAACATCTGAAAAGACAATGCAAAACAGGTATATGTAAAACACATGCTTGTAGAAGCAGTAGGCAGGCTCTTTCAGAAAATAGCACAGTAAAAATCTTCGTGTGTTCCCTTTTTATCCCTGTTGCAGCCTGCCCACCACTTACACACTATTCAGTAATGGACGTTTCCTCAGTTAGGTCTCTAAGAGACAGCATAGGCAGTATTTGGTCCTAAGTGTAAAGGTAGGTCATTAAAAAAAAAAAAAGTTATGTTTAGAACTACAGCATTTAGCAGGAAGATATTTTCACCATTTGTCAAGAAGCAGCATACAAATTCCTCCATCACTTAATTTAATCTGAAGTTTCACATCCCAAGAAGTATATATCTGTGCTTACCCCCATTGTAAATAATGCAGTTGTGCAAAATCCATTTGGCATCAGCCAAAAATGCTTCAGTGCAACCGTACATTTTCTTTTTAACATTCTGGAAACAAACATTTAAAAATGTATCAGGAAACAGATACAAGTAAAAACACATCTTCCTGAACACTGCTGCCTGTCAGTCACACAATTACTAAAAGAAAAACCTTACATTACAACTAATTCTAAGTACTTCAGTACCTGCCAAGTTCACGGTGTTTTTTGATTGCCCTGAACATTTATGAAATGTCTAAATCAATTCTCAACAATGAACTATTTAGATCAGCATCTTCAATAATTCCAAAGGGCTGCAGATGAGCATCACTAACCAACCTGAGGTAGTATTCCACTTGAGGTCTCTACAGAAAACTGAGTCCTTGATTTTACCTACTGGTACATTATCGCTCCATGGCATTTTTATTTCTTTATTTTTACAAGACCCAGAAAAAAATTGTTTACTATACCCCATAAGCCAGTTTTTGGTATTCCAGCCTACCACCTAGGTGAAGTAATTCAGTTAGATCAAATCAGTGACTGGATTTGTTATACCTTTATACCACAAAGACATTGACCTCTGCTCCCAGGGCCCGGAGAATAAGGACTCCTCACCAGGCACTACCACAACAAAGCTCACATTGCTACATACACTATTATTAAAGCAACAGAGAATGAAGAACTTTGTAATTCGAAACATTTAACTTATTACTGAACTGACAATCAACCTCCTGTAATCCATTTCTTTACTGTTTTCTTCCTCTCCCACATCTCAGGTGCAGTGGATGTTCTAGTATTTGCTATTTCTGTATGTTCTAATGTTTGATCAGCAGATGAGCCTAGAATGACCTCTGGTCATACACTCAAATGGTCCCAAGACAAATCAGCGTACCAGCAATCCGTTAATAGCTAACAAACATGGTGATCAAATGTAAAATCTTACTAATGAAGTCTCCTCATAGGATGATTTCCAAAATTAGATGGATTTATACAGAAGGAACTCATTAGGGTAAACTTGTCTCTTTTATACTGCTTTTCCTGAGCATTTGCTATTAGCTCAGACTATATAACAGACACATTCAGTTGGCACATGCAATTGTTTTTACAGTAACAAAACTGTAATCAAAACACTTAAATAATTTCAAGCAATCTCTCACCCTCCCATCAAACAACCCAGAAAGCTTAACCACAGCAATCGAACTCAAAGGACCTTTGCTTCATACAAACCTTCTCTAATGTACAAAGGTCCATTGGATGAAAGATATATTCTGCATAATCTGGGTGTTGATCCAGTGAAACTGGCTTTTGAAATGGCTCTGTCTGTTAGGAGAAAACAAATCACACTGCTTCTTAATACTGAACAGTTTCATCAACGACTCAATAGTCACTCCTTTTCTAATACTACTTTCAACTGTGGCATCAGAGAAAATTCTTTAAAAGTAATAGTAAAAATTTGTGAAGTAATGTAGTGGCAAAATGAGAAAATAAATGCCCTCACATAACTGATTTTCCATGTGCTGGAAGTAATGAATTACAAGCTTTGGGGTTTTGTAAAATGGACTGTTCTTATTTACAGTAGTTCTTTTTTGAGCAGAGTGTTAGCTGAGCCTCAGCACACAGTTTTTAGGAGAATAAATACTCCCATTATATAGAATGAGAAATAATTCTATCAGTCTCAGAACTTTCAGAGCAATGGTGACTTGCAGATAAATTCAAAACTCCATCAGAGGGACTCTACACTTTATCTGCTGTTGTGGTTCTCTGAACACAGCCAAATACAGCTATCAGACAACACAACAGCAGGTAAGTGTCTGAAGGGCAAAATATCCCTGTAACATTCATTAAACATTGCCTTTCTAGCGGCGTGTTCAAAACATTTTGTCAACTCAATATAAACACACACTGATACTTGGCTTCTGAAAAGCAACATTTAAAGCTTCTAATGACTCCTTCTAAAAGGAGACTATTTACCACTCCAGAGTTAAAATACTACAAGAGCTGACGTTTATCAATACTAAAGAGTAACCTTCCCAGAAACTGTCACTATTTTTCTGTTAAAATATTTATCATGGAGACACCAGAGCTGTAAAGAAGCCACGATTCCTTCCATACATCTGGTTTTTCCAATATGTTTTACTGTATGTTTGCAAGCACAGAGACTCCTCTAATTTATTTACAGGGACAAGATAGCAGTAGGAGTTCAGATAAGCCATGGCAATCCATTAAAACATCTTACTACACTTTTTTCTTCCCACATGTGAAAACTAGTCAAAGCTTGCCTAGTGAAAAAAGAGCAACCCGAAATTTAGAAGAAAGAATGAGGAACTGGACTATGTGAAACCTCCAGGTGGAAATGATGATTTTGAGGGCTAAGTCTGACACAGATGTGGAGATTGGTAAAAGTTAGAGGAAACAACATTTTCCCTCCGTGATAAAAGTTCATAGGATGGCAGATTCCTACAGTATGCAAGTTGATGGCACAGGTAGCCACTATACTGAGAAAAAATTCTTCAGTGTTTTGCAAGTATCCAATACAACTAATTTTTGTGGTGAGAACAATTCCTACTAACAGAGGAAAGCTAGGTTTTTAAAGGTTATAATCAATTATTTAACATTATCTGTGCCTAGAGCCTTGCCCACATTCTTGGGTTGGTAAGAAACCACACTGTGCACCTCAGATAAGACACAGCATTGTTCACTTTCAGTGAGCGAGAAAACACAAACTCCCATTGGAAAGCTATGCTGTATCTTCACTGCATCTACTGAAACTACCCCCAGAAGCTGCATCAAGAAACAGCATACACAGTCTGAACTAAGTAGTTTGTAATACATGGGCGGTAGACGGCAGAGAATCTGACAAAATAAGCTAGACTCAGATCAACAGAAGGAAGCAAAACCCAATATTATGACAAACATACAAAACAAGCATTAAAAAAAAATCTTCCTTACCCCTGGCTGTTTCATTTTCTGTAGTGCAAACTTCAGCAAATATGATAGCTGTTCAGTGGTGAGCATTGTCATAGCTTTACTCTGTGTTTCTATGCATTCTGCAACTGTGATTTTCTAAAAATTAGGATGAAAAGATATTCTGTCAGCAAACATTTCTAGGGGAATTCTTCTTCAGTAAAAAATCCCAGCATTTGAACAGAAGATAATAACTACTTCCTAAGAAACAAAATATTTTTGATGAAGCAGCATAAGTACTTCAGATACTTGTTTTACTCGATTCTGGCTATGTTAGCCTAACTAAGTGAATGAATATATAAAAAGGGAAGAGACTAAAAACTGCATTCATCTTTTAGATCACCCAAACAAGAGAATGCCAGAATACATACAATTCCCAAGACAAGGCAAGTTCACAGCAACATGAATAAGGAAGAAAGTCATTTAGGCTCTATATAATGCAATACATGGTTACAAAAAAGGCTATGTGATAAACCAATTTACTTTCATTGTAGATACTATGATGCAAATTATTCTCTCCCCAGGAATTGTTGGAGAGGAATAGTTAAATTCTTCCTCAGACCTGCAGAAAAATATAGTACTAATAATATCCTCTTGTTTATATAGACCCTACAGTGCACATGTTCTGAGCACTCTGCAGAGCTGATCAGCCCACAAGAAGCAGCATGAAGTAAACTAGACAAAACTGTGGAATGTTTTCAGAATTAGAGGTAAAATGTAGGGATCACTGTTTGCCTTTCCTAGAGATGGTATAAAGTTGAAGAGTCACGGTGAGATGGCCAACAGAGTCCAGGTGAACAGACAGAGAAAAAGCAAGGAAGCAGCAAGAGATGCTCCTTTTTTGCACAACATTTTCCTAGTACCAAGAGGCAATATAGAATAGAACAGAAACACTCTGGAATGTAAAAAAACACCTGCTTGTATCACTCATATACGGAAGAAATCCACTCCTTATATCAAACTAACCTCACATTCTGGGCAAAACCAATCCCCCTCTGGTTCCGCTGTCAGTTTCAGACACTTAGCATGATAAACCCGAGGGCAGAGTTCACAGCAGAGGACTTGGCCTTCCCGATGACAAACCCAGCAATAGAAATCATTCCGTCCATCCTGTGGTACAACATCAACAGGGTCTGTGGTGAGTGGCTGCTTCATATAGTAAAACGGACCATGTCTTAGTTCTGACTGAAATGTAGGCAAGAAAAACAGGTTTGGTTTCAAAACAAATTTGCATTTTATAAAAAATAACATTCATAGCAATAAATATCATTATATATAAAACAAACAGCAATCTACAGAGTTTGATTAACGTTTATGTAAACATAATATCTTATTTATTGCACAAAATCATTCATGAAGAGATTCATTTCATATTCAGATGCCAAATGATGCATATTACACTCAGCACTCAAAATAAATTTTTGTGGCAAGTGAGGACATCAAGTACAAGTCATGCAATCCAACATCCTCAAACTGAGAATTCCACGGGGCTGCAGGAGCTACATGCTGAGAGATGTAGTGATAGCTAAGCCTGGCACAACTGAAGAAATTAATCAGTCCTGAAACAAGTAGCTGAGCACCACAGAAACCTGTTCTAAATTACAGTAACTCCCAACGTTTCAGAACCAAGCAAGTCAATGCTGATTTTAACTGATAAAGCAAAACGTAAAGTGGGATGGCACAGAAGCAGATTCACATCTTTAACAGGGTGACCCCAGCAGCACAATCCTGGGGAAAAATTTAATCCACCATTTAAATGCATATCAGAATTTAAGACACAATCTCCACTGGTTTGTCTGCACTAGAAAATAATGTTAACCTCATAAACTGCACAGACTGCTCTTTCACTTGTGCCTCGAACTGCTTAAAGGTGACACAGATGATACCAAAACATGGGAACAGGAGAGCCTGGGAGAGCCAAAACTGGACAACAAATACCCAATGTTTCCTAGATTGCATTTGAAGAGAAGCATATAATCATCGGAAAACTGAGTTCTATTTATTAATGATAAGGGAACTTTAGTTTTCTGTTTGGTATTAATTAAAGGTGGTTTGCTGAGGAGGGGATGGAGATAAATAATCACAAATTTTACACTGTTTATTTGCTGTGACTTTGTTTGTCATAAAGCCATTTGTTTGTGACGTTACTTGTAACTACACAAGCAGATGCTTGTAGTTTGCAGCACCAGTTCGTTTGGTTCTCGGGTAATTGGGTGCACTTCCTACATCATACAGAGCTGCACAAGTTCTTAGGCCCTTGAGCTGTCAACATGCCTCCCTGATTGCTAAAGCAGTCAAACAACATGCAAAAGCTGGGTATCTCTGTGGCACCCTGTACAAAACTAGTCACACAGGACATACGTTATAAACCACAAACCACCATCACGCCTGCTCAGACTGTGTTCTTTCTAGATTTATAAAGTAACAAAGGACAAGGTCTAATTATCCTTGTGAATAGAAAGACTTCAATGACAAGTTTGGTGATGCAGAAGAGGTATTCTTTGACAATCCAGCTGGAGATATTATATCTCAAAAGATATACCAGAAGATATATTACCTCTAATAATCATTTACTGTATGATATTTCATGCAAAGAAAGAATATTATCCATAAAATTTTACTGTAATTTTAAAAGCATTCTGCTACCTAATGTTCCACTTGAATTCCTGCTTTGGCAGTTTTCATTTCCTATTCTACACACACTGCAGCTACTAAAAAGATAGCACAGAAATGGACCAAGCATTATTTTCTGTACTTTCTCTGTATATGTGTTTAAACACAGAATACAACCAGACCTGTACAAGGAAGGTTCTATGTGCTCTTGGAGAATAAGAGGGGCAGGGAAAGGCTTTACCTACATTACAAATGTATTACTATGCCAATGATTCAAACCAGAATAGAAGTGCACATGTAAACGCAGAGCAAAAAAGAGAAAGTTACAATTGACAGCAGAAGCACATTTTGTTTGCGGTTACATGCACCACAGCTTAAGACCAAAATCTCAATACTCAAGAGATTTTGAAACTGAAGTCTTGGTAGTAGGAGATGCAGCTATGGGCAGCACATCCACACTGACTTCCTGTTTTAAAAGAAATTTAAAATCTGTAAACAATTACATAGAAATGAGCTTACTGTATCTAAATAAAATAGCCCATTCTTGCTAGAATATGGGAGGAATTAATTCTCTGTGTGAGGATGTTCCTATCTTTCAGATACATATCACCTTGTTTTGTCTGAGCTAAGACAGAGGGCCAGGAAAAAAAGAAGTTAGGAATGAGACTCAAAAAAGACCCAAACAACAGAACAAAATGACAGAAAATGAACCCCTGAGCTACATCAAAGGAGCCTTTCACTTGTTCTAATCAGAGCAACATGTTTTAAGAGTTTAAACGTTAACAGTCATGAAAGAAAAGCTTTGTTCTCCCAACAGTTTCACAAGTCAGTTCAAGCTCAAGTAAGTGGCAGCTTGCTCTTACAGTTTCAGTAATGTTAGTAGGACACATATAAAACTGAAGGAAAAACAACAGTACTGTAGTACTTTTTAGGCAAGAAAAAGATTACTATTTCTAGCCAGTTTAAACAAACACTGAAGCTAAGTAGGAACAAAGCTGCTAACTTCAAATACATCGTAGCTGACCAACTGTTTTAGTTCCTGATGTTTTTTAACCTCTTTTGGCTATACTCTACATCTCCATAATTTTTTGTATTTCAATACTTTAAATACCTGTTGACACCATTCTGAACATGCATAGCATCTTAGTACAAAGCATTGTGCAATGATAGCTTTAGTGATGGTATCTTGATACACACCAGCACTACCAAGCACTCAATGGTGAAGAATATTAATCTGGAGGCTCCACTGATGTTAGACCTCACAACAGATTTATCAGCCAAGCAGAATCACAGCTATCAGCTACATTATACTTGAGACCTAGACTAGGAGCAAAACAAGTACTGTGTGCTTAGCTCTTCAGCAGTTAAAGGATCTTTAACATTAACTGCTATTATATAAAACAGTTTGGTACACCTTATAGAAACAATCACCTTCAGGTATGTTCATTTCAAACTTGGCAAGAAGGACAGCATTAAGTTAAAAGCAACTTACAAAATCAAAAAAAAAAAAAAAAAAATACTTCCTTGCTATCTTATAACAATTACAGCCAAACAATATGCCTAGTTTGCTTTTCTTCATTAGACATTTTCTATCCTGCAGTATTTCAGGTTTGAAATACCTGGAAAACAGAAAATGATTTACTGAGGGGAACAGATGTATTCAACTACAATTATTTTTTCACAATGTATTTTTAAATGCATGAATGAACGGTGGAAAGGAATCCTCTGACATTCAGCCTTGCTGTCTGTACCATTATCTCTACAGTGCATAGTTAGAAACCTAAACTGCAGCACAGCAACATCATCTCCCTTGCAAACATCCGAGATGCGTAGGAATTCTAAGAACCTGCAGTGAACTCAGAAAAAGCCAAACTGACAACATTAAACTACATCAGCAATGCCTACACGTGCTGTTACTAGACTCTCCAGTACCCTTAAATAAAATTCATTTAGCACTGAAAGACCATTCTTTGGCCTGATTTATTCAAGGTCTCTGTTCCAGAATAAACTGCAGTGATTAGGAATTCAATTTCCGTTCTAAACCAGTACAGTCGTACCAGGATGATTTTTAATGTGGATGCTATTACACGAGGGGAAAAAAGCTTCAAATCCACACAACTTAATCCTGTGTTTATAAGATAGTGGTAAAACACATTAACACACAAAAGCACTCTGAACAGAACACAGGCATGTCATCTGCAAACTGGATGAGAAATCATTTCAGTGGAGCTAAAGATTGCTTTCATATAATCTCCTCCAGGATGATAGAGCTGCTTTACAGCATCTGATATTCAATGTAATTCATACAATTCCTTCATTTGCATCATACAGTGACTCTGAAATTGTCAGTCTTCTGGAGTCAAGTTCTTTCACGAGCTACAACAAATGCTATAAATTCAATATTCAGAAGTCACTGAAAATGACGTTTCAAATATGAAGACTGAAAAATACTGCCAGTATGATCCTTTGATTCATCAACTTTGGTAGCAATATATACTGCTCATCAGTAAAAGGAAGGGGAGAGAATCTGTGAAGTACCATGGGAGCAGCAGGACTTCTGTTAACAATTGGCAAGAGGACTGGGAACAGATAACAGATTCCCAGAGATATTATGGTATCTTTCTTAACCTAGGACATCATATCCCTCTACATTTCCTTTTAATTTCATTTACTGTTATAAGTCTTGATAGCTTTAACAACACCAAAAAGCATGCTCTCATACCAAAAATAAAAATTTTTAAAAAAATTGTAAGTACCCAAATCTAACTTAAAATGCCAACTCCTACACCCACTGCACCCTCAGTGAATATCTACTTTCTAGTACAAAAATTAAGCTTCCTAAAGAGGAGGGGGTCCTGTTCAGCTGTCTCTACATCCATCTTTCATTGGTTCATATCCTAGCATAACAAGACCAGGACTTCTCTTACCTGTTCTTTATTATTACTGTTTAATAGACCAGGTTTCTTTTTCTTTTTTATGGGACTTGTAGATGCATCTTGGGGTGAGTGGCCATTAGAGGAATGTGGAGGGCTGGGAAACTTCCTTTTTTGTGCTGTGCGTTCGGCAGAGCCAGGATCTACGTCAGATACAAACAAACCTGTTAGAGAGTACATATCAGTGAAAAATGTTCAGTGAACACCATGGTTTATCATACACACTCCCTCACTGAACAGAATTTCTCAACTGCCCATTATGCAATCATACACAAAACTGGAAGCACAAACAATGCCACTGTCAAATGGAATTTCAATATATGCTAATTTAGGTGACATTAAACATTTGTTTCTTTTCCCCCGGAATTCTGGTCACTCATCTCATTCTAAATATTATTCTTTTTTAAAGTGTAATAACAATTACATTCTGTAGTTCAGTAGAAATCCATTTCATACGAATTTCCTCAATCTCTCTCAAAAAGAAAAATAATTATGATTCCTGAAATCTTCACTGATGTAATTTAGGAAGATAAGCAACAGAAGCATAAACATGGTAAATGATGAGGTCAGACTTTCTTCCTATTTCCCATATTTAAATGTACCTATTGAAATAAAAAAAAAAAATAGAAAAAAGACAAGACTCTCACGCATTTCTTAACATTTCACAGTTAAAGAGAATAAAAAGAGAAAGTGACATAACTTTTCAGTGCCTCTTACAGGGAGAGGTCTCACATCTGCCGAGAAAATGACTAGAGCGGTTTTTTAAGTCACAGCATCCATCTAGATCCAAAGTTATCACTCCAGGCAACAAAGATGGCAGAAGGAAACACGTGCCCATGTCTCAACTGCTTTAATGATGAAGTGCTTTTCATCATTTGGTATCTAAGTGTACGCTCATCAAGCTGCTTAAACCAACACAGCAGCAAACTTAAGCAGCCCTGGTGAGTGCTATGAGCTGCAAACATTCTTAAAAAGAGACAAAGAAGAAACTGAGAGCCAGTTTTACCAATCCATTGTTGATCCTCAAGTCTGTTTCACTCTCACAATGATGCTACATTTTGTTAACACATTTTATAGAAGTAAAACAGCAAACACTGACAAACTCATCAGAAATCTCAGGTAAAAATAAATAAATAAATAAATAAATAAGCATTCCTAATGGATATGGAAAGCTTAGCTCAATTACAAAGTACTGACATAAAACAAGAAGTACCATCAGCTGCAATAGGCTATCGCTGATCAGCAAGCAATCCTGACAAAATACAAATGAAAATTCAACAGATTCTGTTCAACGTGGTCTTTTTTTTCATAAGCTTTAATGTGTTTAACAAAACAAAATGATAGACACAACCCTAGGGGTCAGAAGTCATCATTGTCAAAGAGAAACAACTGAAACCTCTGCGAAGTCATTCCCATGCTGTCAATTCCCTACTCACTTGTGCTAGCATGAGCTTTTTTTGTAGCTACACACAAAACTGTTGAGGAATAAAATCTGTCAAAAAACCTTTTTGGTGAGTGGTTTCTTTCTGTAGCCCCACTTGTTGCACAACCAGACAAGTGCTTCACCTTCAGCAAAGCAGTTCTACTGGACAGAAACAAAGGAAGGAAAAAAGAAATGCTGCTTTATCATTAATGCCACCTTGAAGAGTGTTTGCGTTCTTCACAGCTCCCCAACAGAAGACAAAGTCAATCAAACTGCTGGGGCATAATCCCTTCCTTCCTGAATCTGTCATCTTTCCTTCCAGGTCTCACTGAGTGATGGGCTGAGTTGTATTGGGTTTGCCAAGCCACCAGAACTCACTGAAAGACCCTACCTGAAATCTCCAATGAAAGTTAACATATTTAAATAATACTTTCCATGCATAATAGTTCATATCTCCTTTCCCAAAATGAAAGATTATATTAACCTCATCAGCTTTAGGAATCCCACTTATCCTTGTGTGAGAGAGATGCACAAAAGCGTTCACAGACTAAAGACAGGATAATACTTGTGTCAACTTAGCCATTCTATCTCAGGCAGTTATCACTGTCAGTCATCTACCCTGCCTGTGGCACATGTCCTGGACCTACTCCAATTTCCACCCAATCATATTAAAAAGTTGGGCTGAAAACAAGTACTTCAGATGTTCATTCAGAAGTGACCCATGTCTCTACTAGAAGCAACAATGCTCACCATAGGAGCTGGCAGATGGCATGAGGAGGTAACATCTCAGGCATCTGACTTTAATCCACTGCCACATGTCTGTAAAGGCTCTCAGTTAGCAGGACAGGTTAGTCAAGAGTCCAAGCTCCTTCCAGTTTCCAGTCTTAGGTAGTACATCTTTCCATTGCCTGTACTAATCCTGAGTGCATTCAGGCATCCTTACAGAGGTATCCAAGTTCAATCACATGCTACTCTGTCTGTACAGTAGGAAAAATGCATACAGAGATTGATTCAAATCTCCACAAAACAACACAGTTGACTTCCCTCCTACTGTACAGGCAGGTAAGGTCATGCATGCTGCTGACTTAAGGTCTTTTAATCAGGAAACTGAGGTTATATGGACTGAATACAAACCTAAGAGTTTTAAGAGAGTTTACAGTAGACTGTCAAATGCAATTCCTTCCTACAACAAAGCTGCAGGTATCACAAATAATATGGGCTGCTGACACTTTCTCATTAGACATTCTTAAAAGAAAGCCAAGAAAACAAAATTTGGTTTCAAACTCTACTCAAAATAATGCCCCATGTAATTGATATTAGACTGAATCACATTCAAAGGTGATACAGTTTGTTACATAGCACAAGTCTTAGAAGGTCAATAACATAATGAAGAACTGAATTACACTTCCAGATGATTTCTGAATTTTCTGCAAACGTAGAGGTCAAACAGTCAATAAAGAGAAATAAAACTGTCTGCAATAATGATTTGTACAAATAAAGATAAGGTTAACAACCAAGGCACATTTCTCTAAATACTACAGGTATAATAATACAGGTACAGTTATGCTGACAGACTAGTGAGAGGTTTTTTTTTCAGTTTAGCTAATCATGCACAGAAGGTAGCAGAACTCCTTTGGTTGGCATACACTTCATTCATCCCATGAGAGCTGAGCCAATAGAGCTATCATGGAAGAAAAACTGCAGCAGTGTCAGCTAAACCAAATCCCACAATTTAACCAAAGCAATCAAAGCTAATACAAAAATGAGTTCTGAATTCTAACTTTTCAATTACACAAAATAGAGCTTACTTAGCACAGGAACTGCACTCAGAGTGAGCAGCAAAAAACTGCATCATGCCATCTCTTTTCTCATCTTGCTATCACCAACCAGCTCAGACAGCTTGCACAACATCTTTGTTTCTCTTCTATAACCTGCATTTCTTAACAAGGCCTTTTCATACATTCCTGAAAGAAGTCATAACTAAACTATTCTCACTGGGAAGTGCTGACCGTACCTTAAACCTTGTTTTTCCAATGCATAGGTCTGTAGAATTGTCTCTCTCTACTGCAAACAACATCCTTGCAGTACTTGCAAGGACCTATTAGCTTGAGTTTCCTCAGCATAACTCAGTCTTCAGCATTTATTTCCAGTGTATATACACAGGCACAGCTGAAACCATGAGAGTAACAGAAGAGTACAGCTTTCTGCCGTTTGGCTTCTATTTCTTACTTCCAGACACAAAAAATGCCACCAGAGGAGCACACCACTTTGCTTTAGCAATTTGGCCTATTTGGGGATTATAAAGTTGTCAGTGGCACTGAATGTGGTACACGAGCTCTGGAAAGCAAAAGGAAAATTGAGTGTAAAGTTTAAGTTATTGGCCTGCTTCCATCAAGTGATGCTTTCTTACTTTTCAATGATGTTTTATCCTGAGCTGCCTCATTCAGGCCAGGAAGAGTTACAGTGCTGTACACTAAATGAGAACTGAACTGCATTTCAGTTATAAATCCAAACCACACTTTAACTGGAAAGAGGTACTGATTCAATACCAATTAAACCAAACTAATCATGATCCCACAAAAATATATGTTTGGTTAACTGATTTTGAAAACTACTTACATTAAACTAGTGTAAGTTTCTTCCGTGGCTCAAGTCTGAGAATGTCAGAGATTTTCACATACGTGAGTGAGAACTCAGGTATCACACATAAAAACTGACCTGAATTACATATTTGACTTTTTTCAACTGACAAGTTATTGAAATAGCCAGAGATTTTCTGAGGGCAATATAACTGAGGGGAAAAAAAAAGGGGAAAAAAAAGGAATAGACAGGAAAAAAAGCAATGCAAAGGCATTCCCTTTCAGGTTTAATTATGCTGGTGGAAGAATCTAGGGCCCTTAACTGTCACTCTGGTGCCAATCTACCAATCAGCAAGGGAACTAATATTATGACCATTTTTTAATTCAGCTTAGATAAAATAGGAATGTCAGTACCTACTTAAACTGAGTTATTTTAACTAGAACTGAAAACTACAAGGAATGCCTATGTTGCATTTTACGAGAATTACTCTCAACAGCAGTACCCTGTTTAGCACACACTGCCTTGGCTCTTCCAGCTGTGTTAGCAGAGTATGTGAAGCTGTTCTGTGAACCAGATCAAGAAATTTACCTCTTAAAATAATCTGTCAGGAAAGAGGGCGATTTTTAACCTGGATGAGTTTCCAAATGTAATTCACTTTAATACTTACTCCTTGAACCAAGTAAAACAAATCCAAGAGGAAAGAACAAAGACCACCACATGTAAATTATGCAGTAATCTTGGTCACCAGGATGGTTACATAGGAGACAGATGCAAATTTCTGCTCTGAAAAATAACAGCAAGAATGTGTGTGTCTCTTCCACCTCAAGCAAATATTTTTACAAAGGTGTTCGATGAGCAAGAACAATCTCACTTTGAAGTGCATCTCACCACACCAGTTCATTGTCAACAGTGCTCTGTCATCTCCTTGCTTCTTCCAGGAAACTCCTGTCACATATTGAGTAAGTCAACTCAAACCAAACTTCTCATCAATGAGCATCAATTGTGCACCCACCTTTTCTACTTGAAAAGGCAAAGATCAGATGGCAGTAACTCAGCACTCAGAAAAAAATGAAATGCTCTATATATTAAATGAAGGGCATTACAGAAAAATAATGATTTAACATTTCATTAAAATTACGATAAATTTAATTGAACTATTGAATTAATTTGCCAAGCAATCTTATTCCACTTATTGATTTTTGATTATGTATTTTTGCCTTAATATTACTTAAATATCATTGCTAGTGCAAGTGAGAAAATGGATACTTGAAATAACCCTTTTAATTCTAATTAATAGCTACTTGTTCATTACTAGTTTATTAATTTTTCTACATCACCAGTATTAACATAAATAATTATGAATGTTCTTGCAAAACATCCACCAAGGAATGACAAGCTAACCTCAGCTTCACCTAGGGCTTAAAAATCACTGTTTGACTATGCCATCATGGAACTACAGGATGAGTGACTGCTGCTCCCAGAAGAAGACTGGACTTCTAACTTCTCCATCACTTCTCCCTTCCTTCCTCCACTTCAAAAGCTCTGAATTCATGTATTTTAAATGGTGTTGAGGTAAATCAATCAAGTATTCTGAGAGAAAAAGGAGCAACATCACCCCAGTGTCATCATCCTTACAGTCTGATTTGGTAGATGGTTCAATTACTGCTTTATACGGTTTCCACAAGTATGAAGTCTTTCATTTATATATATTTTTTATTATCCTGAACAGTTGCTAACAGATTTATGATAGTTCAAATCCACTACCTATTATACTATATCAAGCTCAATTATCTACAGAACACCTAACAAAATGATGGATAACTCTTTTTGAACTTAAATGCAAACTCTGAGGCATTTTAATCTTATGCCAGAATTTTGAAATATGATGCAGTTGCAATCAACCACTAAAGCCCTGTTTACATTCCAGAAACTTCAACTGGTGCAATTAACTCAGTTCAGTTGCTTAATGTAAAAAATAAGAGAGGTTAGCCATGGTTGTGTAAATCCTAATGAACTCCTTCATTACAATTGCAAGTACAAAAAGAGGCTGTTACATGTTTCTTCAGTTTAGGACTTTGGAAAACAGAGAGCAAGAAATACACGGCAACCTTTGGCGATGTAAGGGAGGTAAGCAGCTTATGAGCCACAGCCTGGCTGCAGGGGGACTTGATGCCTCAAGGCACTCCTGAAGACCCTCAGTAGTAGAAAAAAAAAGCCTCAGGCTGTACTACTTCTCACTGCAGCAGTCTCATATTACATTTCACATTGAGACAAGAATTTCTTACTTGTAAGAAATTCTCGCTGTGCCAAAAGTTGAAACATGTTATACTATTATGAAACTATTACAAAAGATAGAAGTTTTCTAGAAATTCGGTCTTACTAGTCATTTTGTATTTCTACTTAAAATATCTGAACAATACCTTTATCGCTGAGAGATGTCCTTAAAATACAAGCCTTAAATACAAACCTGACACATTACAAAAGTTGTCTAAGTAAGAATTCTTACTGTTAAGTGTAGTACTGTTTCAGTATATGATTTTATTATACAGCTAAGACCATCTAATGATGAGCTGTCACTGACAGGCACATCTGATCCTAGCAACAACGTCTATTCAACTCCCTAGTAATCTGGTTCAGGGAGATAAGCAGGTAGAAAATTACTTCCACATCCAAATCCTTAACTGACTTAGAATCAAACTGGCTAAGTGCCAGTACAGACGCAAAGGAAACGTAAGGAACGCATGACTGATGATGGGAAGGAGGAAGTTAAAGAACTCCTTTTTACTAGTCACTACGCAAGCAAACAAGAGTACTAGCTGAAATACATGAAACCTTTATGGAAGTCCATGTGCCACCACAGCTAACAAGTAAGTAGGCTGGGGGTAAGTAGTTAAACAGGCAAAAAACTAACCTGATAATGAAATTATAAAGAAAAGTCTAAAGTCTTCAAGTTAATAGTACAAAAAGCCCAGTAAAGAGCCTACTGTTGTCTAGAGAGAACAAGTACATGGAAAGACACGGAAAGAACTGCATCAGACAATAATTAAGCTGGTTACACTGCTCTGAGAACACAACCTGGAAACACTCAGGAAATCCTCCAGAAAGCCTTGAAAGCTCCATCTTGAAATATTTAATAAACAAAGTTAAAAAGTAGTCCATAGGGCTGGAACAGAAATACAACAAGATGTTTCTGTCAGAAATGTTAATGTATGATATGCAAAGGACAAAATATTACAATAATCTACTCCACAGCCTTTCTCCTTTGCTAAATAGCAATCTGCTTCTGCATTTGTTCTGTTGTGTTTTTTTTTTTAAGACTCCTTTTATTCTTTTTGAAGCCATCATTTTCCATTTCCAGTTCTCAGATGTCTTACACCTGCTTGTTCTGACCATGACAGCAGTGTATTTTAAAACCGCATCCTTATTGAAGCCGCCCATCCACAGCTTATAAGCAGATCTAAATTAGAACTGTAGTACTACAGTAAGTCTGCTCCCATTCCCTTCTCAACTCCACCAGAGGTCTGCCTCTACACCTTCCTGCAGAGAGGCACTTGTGTGTAGTCATTAAAAAAATCAGTTCATGATTAGAGTAAAACATATACTATAAAACTTCTTGACACTGCTCTCTATGCAATAGCATAAGCACCAGTGCTAGCCTAAGGAGAGGGGTAGAAAAATGCAGCTGGAGTGTCTGACTACTCTGACTACTCTAAAGACTCACCTTTATGTATCACGTTCTAAAGCATAAGAAGTCTCAGCTATGGTTTTAAGCTCTAGTTTTCTTAGAGCCTAAGCCTATCTAAAGGCTGGCTGCAAAGTTCTACACTTCCTGCACCCAACTGGTATATTCTTGTCCTCTCTCTTACACTAGTTCTGGCAGCCTACCAAGCTATTGCAGCATACTAAGCTAGTAAAAAACTAAGCATGTTTTATGGTTGTTAGTTTCCTGCCAGCTTAACTATTGAAGCAAGTGGGTAAAACTGCAGCACTGAGCAGTCTGCCAAGCTTAGCCTGCCTTGAAATCACCACCTTACTCAAACCAACTCAAAAGGCTACGTTGACACCCTCTGGTTTCAGATTAAACAATGCATGTTTTAGCTTAGCTTAATCTGAACTAGAATTCATTTACAACAAGTAAAATTGAACTGTTTATTCTAAAGAATATTTATGATGAGGTCTGCATTGAGCTAGCTGGCTTTAAAGCATTTAATTAGGTTTAGTACAACTACCGGAACACATGGCCTCACAATGGTTATAAAAACACACTGTAGCAGAGCAAGTTAAGCTACAAACTTGCAGCATAACAGCTTCTTCAAGACAACAGTGAAGTTACACAACACTCGGGATTCAACTCCTGCTTCTCAGAGCGTAATAATAAATAAATAAAGTAGGGCTCCATGCTTCCCTTAAGAGCTTGTCCATCCAAGATCAATTTCCTCATATACATCCTCTCTAAAATATACAAAACAAAATTCTGAACAAGATTACAGACACACTGTAATTCCACTTCTGTTAAGTTCTATCTTTCCTATATTTGACCAACGAAGTCCTTTCAGATCAATCTCACTGATGTTGAAGAGTCCGCCTGCATACAGAACAGCAACTTCCTTGCAGTGACAGGCTGAGCCAATCTAAACTAGCATTATGGTAATCCTGTCTTTGTTTTACAAACCACTCCCCCTTCAATTGCTACAGGAGTTTGCCCATGAGCTTGTTCAGAGAGTTGTACCAATAGCAAACTCAGCACAAAACACAAGTCTTCTCTTTTTTCTATTTTGAATTGATCCAAGCCCAAGCAATGGGAGCTGCAGTATCATGGGAATGAAAGATGAGACTGAAAGATGAAAGTCCATCCCTTTCAATAATCATGAGTTATTTAATCAGCTTAATGTCTTGGGAAATTTCATTTTAACCCTACAAGGAAAGCAAAAGGTTTCTCATGGGCTTAATTCATTAAATCAGTACACCTTAAAGTCAGATCAGCACTCCAATTAAGGTAAGAAAACCGAAACCTGTTGTATGGACCATACATCCGTTTCTGTGCTAAGTAAAGCAACAGTGTGAAAATGCAGACACCTACATAAATATGGATTAAACTCATAAAAGTCTTTTAGATACTGAATTTCAGAGTGAAAAAGAAACAATTTAACTCACTTGATGCAGGTGAAATTTGTAATATTATCATCAGTATCTGGGTCAAAGTCTTCCTAAGGTGAACTGAAGGTGAGTTATACCATGGGCAGCCAAATGTATCTAATAACTCCCCTTGGGATCTGACAAGCCCCACAAAGGAATAAAGTGGTGGGACCACAAAGCTAGGAATAGGGAGGACCAGGAGATATCCTCTTTCAGAGGTCATTAAAACAACAAAAAAATCGTTAACTTTCTGCTAGCTTTGTCAACTGAAATACAGAAGTAAACATCACAAAATGGTCCATGGATGGAGGCTGAAGTGCAAGACAATGAGCAGAGAAGGGGGGAAAGTATGGGGCAAAGGGAGCCAAAAGGAGTAAGCAAATCTCTTCTGAGCTGTCAGACAGATGACAGAGATAATACATACTACCTCATCTAATCCTACCAGAGAACTGAAAGAAAATTACTATCCGTAAGGACAAAAAGGATAGAAATGCAATGAGTAAATGCAACATGAATTGCAGCTTGGTTTACCTGAAAGTCCAGTCTGCTGCAAGTACAAGAGGAGTGTGGACAGGCAGCTGGCATTCAACTACACTGAACTGTAACAAGCAATCACGTGCAAGTATTTCATTGCAGGGTACTTTTGTTCCTTCAGTCCAAACAACAGTGGTATTATTTAAACCAAGAGATGTTTACATCTTTGAGTTTCTTTATACTGAGAGACAACAGCATTTGCCTGTAGTAACTCATTCATAGAAAAAACTTCAAAAATCAGAGGGACAGAAATTCCCAGTCACCTGCAATACTACCAAAATTTACTTCAAGTGGGGATAATGAAATGCATACATTAACATTTTTAAAACACACACTATTCAGCGGACCAATTTTTGTGGAAGCAGAAGTGTTAGTGTTCTTTATTCTTAGGAAAATTAGGATTGGTCACTGTATGAAATACTATCTTCATATTATTAGTTTCTCCTATATTGCAGATCTTCAAGGGAAGCCATGGCAAGTAAGATGATACAGAAGGCTGATGTTCTCTCCAGGAATCTAAACTTACTTACACATAGATCAGAAATAACAATGGAGTGTGGGGGTGGGTATGACATACAATGAAAACTAAGCAAAAATTAAAACACATTCCAAGATTCAACAGTTAATTTAACAAAAAAAAAAAAATACAGTGAGTCTTCCCTCAAGTGCAGTTTCACAGTAAATGGCACAGTTTTCACTGTCCTGGATTATAAATGTTATACTCTGTTATGGAACACATGGAATATTCCTTCTCACTCACCTTTGGATCGAGTGGAGATATCCATCCCCTCCACCACCTCCTGCTCTGCCTTTATTTCCTCTTCAGCCAAACTGCAGGAATCAAAAAAGCGAATTAGAATAGTTTTAGACTGTTTTATTTTCATATTTAACTTGAAATACAGAAATTCAGCATGACACTGTCAAACAGAAATACATTAATGTTTCTGACAAAATTTAAAGTGTGCTATTTGCCAGAGCATACATGGACCAAAACACGGAGAAAAACCATCCTGATACACATGCATGCTGCACGTTACCCATTACAAAGGTAACATTTCCACACTAATGATAAGCTAGTAAACAAGTACTGAAGATTATGCCACTGTCTATACAGATTGTACATGACAGACAAACAGGAATTCTGTTCCTTGAAGCTCCTAACCTAAGGCCCCTGCAAGCTGTGCGAACAGACTCCAGCTGATGTTTAAATGCTCGCCTGCATCAGTGAACAGATTAGCTGAAGTAACTAATTTAATGACACAAAAAAGTTTGCAAAATTAGAAAGTAACACAGTTTTAAAAATCCTTGAATTTACTAGTTTTTAAACGAGTCTCTATAAGAGAAAACTATTTATAAACTATTGGCAATAGAACTTCATGAATTATTATCTATAATACAGAGTAAACAGAAACAAGTTGTTACTATCATTCGACCACACATCCTTATACAGACACATGTAATTTACTCCAGGTAGGATTAAACAATTTATTAGATGACATAATTCATATGACTTGCAGATATTCTACTTTCTTATATTGATATCATGCAGGAAAATAGCTCAATAGATTTTGCTAGTTAAAGCCATCTGAGGAAGCAAAGTGGAAGAGACAAAAAAAGGAGTGTTGGAGTTACACACCAGTTTAGGAGATCTGACTACTATAGATGAATGAAAAAGAAAAATATGACATTGACTGAAGCAAGCCCAAATTCAAAATCATTGACAAATGCAGTTATGGTGCCTGAAGCAGGTATCACAGCTGTCCACTAACACAACCAAAGCACAACAGCCAAGCACAGTGTAAATCTTTTCCTCGGCAGTAATAACTTACTGTCCAGTGCATTAGTATAAGCTGCTGCAGATACCAGTTTACATAGACACGGCAGACTGTGATCTATTGCTGGTACAGAGCATTCCACTCAGCTATTCCAGCTAAGGGACATCTATTTCTGCCACAGAGGCCCGAAGGATAGCTAGAGACCTTTGTTTTAGCCGCTACGGCTAAATCTGCCTAAGGCAGCTAAACAGACCTCTGAAACTACGTGCAGAACTTGGGTTATATTTATAGCAGAAAAACTCTTCAGGCTAACAGACAGTTATATTAGCAGGAGTTTTGTTACTAGTCTAAGTTGAAACAGTTTCCTAAAAAAAGCAAAATGTACCAGCAGGACTTTTTACTCTGGCATTTGTCAAAACCACTTTTAATCAACTACCAGAGAGTCGGGCTGGAATTCCTTCCACACCCGTAAACAGTATAATTGTGTCAGCAAAAATTTTAAATACAAATGAACAGAGCTTAGTGTATGGAAGACCCAAACCTGAGAAGATCCATCAATTCCAGAAAACATTATTGTATATTTGTAGTTCATTTATAGCAATAATTCACAAGTTCTATTAACTATGCTGTTAATTTCAGCAGCACAGAAAGGGAGCCATGTGACCAGAATTATGGTAAATGTATAGCACAGTTGACCACAGCACAATGCTTCTCAGATTTACTTTGCACGGACAGATTAAATGCATAGCATAGTTGACCATAATACAATGCTCACCAATTTACTATGCATGGGCAGATCAATTATACTGTGCATTTGTTACACCCTTTCCCAGAGGGCCTCCAGCAAAGAGGAGCTGGCAGTGTGTTGCAGACACCAAAACATTTCATGCACCACTTGCCTCTGCCCATTCTCTTTCCTAAGCAACGGGAAGGGATGGGCTTACAGGATGAGTTCACTGTTCTCTTCCCATGTTGCACTCTATTTTCTTCCCTTCCCCCTTTATAAAAACTTATTTTCATATCACCAAACTGTAACAGAAGAACACTTTTTAAAAAAATCAGCTTGTAAATATGTAATAACACACACTAACTCCGTGAAAAGTGAAGTAGGTAGGCAGCATGCATTACCTGTTTGTAAAATATAGATCCAGTTTCAGCAAATCAGACATACAAGTCTTGTAACGACTTAGCTTTAAGTCTTAAAGACCATCTTACATCGGTGGCTACTAAAAGGGAAAGTCTCAACAATACCTGACTTGTGATTACAGAAACCACATTAACGTTAACTGAATCAGTTCCACAATCTCACTCAGTGCACAGGTGGGTGTGCAGGAAAGAGGAAATGAGTGAATGGCACATGGGGAAGGAGTGAAAAGTGACATATCCTTTTAGGAGTAGCTCCCATTTATGCTACATTAAAACAGCCCAGACGTTCTAGACTCATCTGAACGTATCAAGTGTGTTTTGTTCATACCACACAACCTCAGGGGAACACAACACAATAAGAATAACACAACAGTTTCTACAAGTCAGTATGAAAAAGTTCAGAGTCCTGCATGAATACAATCTGAGAAATGAGTGTGGCAGATCAACACAGTAGCAGGAACTGTCCCTACATCCCCAACCAAAGCAGCTTGGGAAGTTGCAGCTGACTGAAGACTCTCTACTCCTGTAGGCCCAAAACCAGTACTGCAGTATCACGTGATTAACTTCACACCACTCCTAAGATTTCTTCAGCTTGAAATCTGTCTCTTCCCATGAGAATATTTTAGGAAATTCAGCCAGATCTCCTTTTAAAGCGTTCCTTCAATAGATCTAAAGAGACAGGAAAAACATTCTCCATAAGCAGTCCCAAGATGAATGAAGAGCCTTGACTTGATAAATCTATAGTTAATCCTATAAAAGATGGGGTCTGAAGCTTCTCCAAAGGTTTGAAATGCCAAAGTACAGTCAGAAATGCACTCACCACTTGACACAGAAGTTACGCCTTTGTTTCAGCAGAGGTGAATATATCCTACCCACACACCTGCACCCACTGTCCTTCAAATAGATCTAAAATAAAATTCAGCAAACATGTACGTTGCTCCAAAAGTAATGCCTCTGATTTATTCCCATGGGAGCTACAACAGCCACAAAGAGCACAATAACACTGCTTGTTAGAGCAAACTCTCAGCTACAAAACACTACTTTAAAACAGCCATCAGCACTAGCTAGTCATTTTCATCAGCCACCAAAAGCCTGCATGCCACGCTCATAACAATCTTCATGGTCATCCAGAACATGGCCTGTCTTTCACTCTGTTGTCACCACTGCTGAAATGCACCACCCATCACCTCATTGTGCTCACATCCACTGCTTGGTCTCCATGAATGATCAGCAAACATTGATGAATATCAATGGGCTCTGCTTTTTCTGCACAGAGGAATCCAATTCCACATCCTTGTTTCATACACACTTCTGTGCCAGAAGTCATTCTGTTAGACTGTCCCTCTGCTGCCATCTGTCACACAGCAACAAAATGCAATGGAATATTGGTGGGAACGTTCAATCTCTACTGCCGTATCACCAGTGTCGGCCTCTAACATCATAAAATAGGAGGCATTACTTTCAGAGCAGGTCTCACGTATAAACAGACTATCTCCTTTTTCTCTATTACATTTAGTCATTCTCCTGTTTAAGAGCACAAACATTTAAGAACATCAGAAAATTACTGAGATTATTTTGAAAAAAACTGAACTATTAGAGAGGAGGATTTCAATAAATGTGTTACACATAGCTATAAAAGATACCTAAAACTCAGCTCTTCAAAAGCACATCCCATTGTTTTACTTGATGCCATTTTTATGACTTGCCCAACGTGACACTGAATGGAGGCAGTGATGGCTGAAACAGTAATCTTTATAATACAAGCTTGTAAATACATGCTAAGAATTCACAGCAAGTTTACAGTAACTTTTCTAAAGCTGACAGATCTTTTCACCTTTGCACCTGCCATCAACATCAGGACTGTGTTGAAAATGCTGTAAGCGGTACTTTCAAACACAGAAACTTCACCAGCCAAGAGTTCAAATGCAGTAACTCATGAAATAAGTATTTTATTACCCATAATGAAAATAAAATGAAAATTAAAAGCAGCATCAAAATAAGTACAAACAAACATCTATTTCTATGTAAACAATACCTGTGTGATCAAGCAGACCACCCTACAGAGTTATCTTTTGAAGAGATTTCATTTTTGCAGGGCTTAGAGCTGTTCTTTCAGACAGCTTGCAGTGCTATCATGTATGTATATAAGGGATGCGACACCCTCATGTAGCAGATCAGAAATGATGCTTGTATGTATGCAATTAAGTAACTAGGTGAATATAATAAATACCTTGTATTCTTCTGGAAGCTACTCTTGCTTCTTATTAAGATGAGTGAACACCCAATGAACACAGAGTAGCATATTTTAGGAACACAATTGAAATTTAAGCTTTGCCAGTTTCACTGTCAATTGACCAGAACAGCAATTAATCATTTAAAGCTTCCCCATTTGTAATGACAGAACTTACTTTAAAAAATCTCCTAAAATGTTAAACTAATTTGTTTCATGCAAATTATGTTAACATGTCTGAGAGGGGGGAAGGGGTGGAGGTTATTCCTTCGGGGATAGCTGAGGACAGAAAGAAAAAAAAAGGTTGCAAATAGACAGGATTTAGTGATAGTTCAGTAAATATACAAAAAGAACTTAGCTGCACCATCTTTAAATATTCCATATTAACCTGAAGAGGTTTTGTTGTTTTTTTCAAATCTAACTGAAATCCACTTTTTCAAATTTCAGACAAGCAAATAAAATACTGACTTTTCTGTTTAGGAAAATGATTCCTCTGGCAGTAGTACTTATGTGGAAAAAACAAGTACATACACAAAAATTTTTTCAAGCTGCTCTAATCTATATAAACCACCAAGAGCAATTAAAAGTTGCAGATGAACTGCTGCACCTTGACATTTAACCGAGAAAAACTGACAGATATGGAAAACCACTCAGAACAGCCAATGCCCACATACACAGTCTAGATCTACATTAGGGAATAAACACATTAATCCAAGAATTATATACTTATGGAATTCATTTTCCCTTTTAATTAATAGAAAACCAACCAAAAAAAAAAAAAAAAAAAAAAACCACACTTATTTCAGACTGTAAGCACTAGAACTGAATTTCATCCTTAAGGTAATTCCTGTCTCTCCCATATCACATCTGTGAGCAGCATACCTAAACAATGATTTCAAAAAACTGCATTCAATAAAAATTTGAGAAAAAATATTTGCATGCCATTGCTGAATAAATAGCAGCTTTGTATAAGCACTCACCTATAACAGTCTCTTACTCATCGGTAGCTATGCTATTTATGCAGGATTCTTAAAATGGCGTCTGACAGCACTGCACTGCCTCATTCCTGTACTGTAGTTAAAATGGTAGCAGTTTATTCAATAAACAGTAATAACAGTATCTCTTGTTTAAACAGCAGCGCTATATTCAAAGCAAGCATCTAAAGATCAGAAATGGTAAAGTATGACAGAAGGACACCTGACATCCAAATGTTTAACTAAAAAGGCACAAGACGGGGTTTTGTGAAGTCACAGGTTACTAAGGAAATCACTCCATTTTAGATTCGCTCTCCAGTTTGAGCCTCTCATATTTTATGTATCCTCCTGCAGAATCTCCTGCAAAATGCTACATTTCTAGCGTGCAATTAAAACACACAAGAATTTTTCTCAGCTATCTACACACGGCATTTTAAGCTTGTTACCTCAGCTATCGTGCAATGCCAAAACACAGATATTTCAAGAACATTTACCTTCTTTTCAAAATCTTACTGCTGTTCAGTGTATATTCAAAACAGTGCCACAAAATAGAACATCAGGGGTGGGAGGGAGACCCTTAGTGACATGCAGTCCTCTGAAGACCATAAACACTATAGCTGAGCTGAGGCCCAAGCATGGCAACAAGAACAGCTACAGATATAAAGGCATAGTTCAAGAACAATCCTATTTGAAAATAAGGATTTATACTGGCTACACTAAGAATGCGAACATACTGCTACAACATAATTTTCATCTCCCAGTGTAAATCACTGATGCCACAAAACCTAAAGGGTTAACCTGAAAATGACAAATAAGCACCAAATAAACAAAATTCAGTTTCTGTGCAGCCATTTCTAAATTAGACATTAACCCATGAATACAAGACATGTTAGTTGAAAAATACATTAAAAAAATACTTTCTAAATACAATTTTAAAGGTCAAACTAGATGGCCTACTACAATGGCTTTCAGTTTGTGGTTTGCAGACCCCTCACAGACAGTGTACTACTTCCAAGGGGGTTGCAAACAACAATTAAGTAAATCAATCCTATTCTATTTGGCTTAAATTCACTATAAAGGGATTCATATATTCAGGGGAAAATGTTATGTTTAGCTTTCACGATATTTAGGTGATTCAAGTTAATATCCTGAATTCCAGACAAAGAAGAGAGGAACTTTTACTAAGATTTATAACCCTTAAACCAGTAGTGTTGAACTGGCACCATTGCTATGGAAAATTGATTATCACCCATCACTTTTCAGCTATTGGATCCACATGAGCAGTACACTTGGAAACAAAGCAAAAACAAAACAAAACAAAAGCCAAAGAGCAACAATAAAGCAGAAGTGATATCACAAAATGGAAGACAGGGCAGGAAGTACAGCCAATTGAAGCTCGTGAACGCTGATATCAAGAGCTAAATTTCTAATTCAGTTGGCCTGTTTCTGATTTTTGAGCTTGAAGTCTCTTTCAGTACATGCTCTCTTAGTATAATTGTAGGTTTTCCCCTATGTTTCAAAACTCTTGCCTGAAGAGAGAGGGGAAAACATCACATTCAGAGTGGTTTATTCTGTTCTTTTTTTCATTCTCACTACGTTAAGCAGTGTCATTTGTTTAAAGAAATCATTCATTTTTCCCTAGCGCTATTTAGCTTCCAACTAAAACAGTTTGCCTGGGAAGAATGAAAGAAGCGTGGAGCTTTTAAAGAGCTACTGTTTTCATCATAGTTTATAGTCCAGATCACCCCTTTGTTTTTCTCCCACTGCATTCTTTGTCCAGCTAATTATAAAAGTAACAGGATGTTGGCACAAAATAATAACTGCTAATCGTGTTCATCCTGGGCAATTCAAACTACTCGTTAGTAGCCTGAAAAGTTAAAGTGCAATTATAAGATTAACTGCTAGTTACATTAGAATAATGGCCGTTTAGTGCAAGCTGAATAAAACTCAGCTAAATTGCTTCATATATGTTCTGTCTAATTGTGATATTAACAAGATCCAGTTCTGTAAAATCTTGGGTAGAAAGAATATGTGCTTCCCCCCCGCACACCCCGTGACGACCACTTTAACAAAACCCCATATTCCATCTGTCCTGAACAGCAGAAAAACTGCAGAGTGGTTCTTATTATGCAATCTATGAAAGTGAGTGATAACATCATACCTTGACAAAGCACCAAAAATACATGAAATTCTTCAGTTTGGCTGAAATTGCTTTACTTAGATGGAACAAAGATGGTAGAAATTTCCAGAAGGCCTTTCTCAGCCTTGCCACTGCAATTGTCAATCTTTAACCTACCCTCTGCTTCTATTGGCTCAAGCACTCCATGGAGCAGCGTGATTGGGCTGATCTGTAAAACAACACTGCCGTCTCTACCTTGCCTCAGACATCTTGCTGCAATGCAGACATTTATTTTTTTGTGAACTATAAAAGAATTATATTCGAGTGATTAAAAATAGGGAACTTCAGCAGACTCACGACGCTATGTTTCATTCCACGCACAAGGGCAGCTTATACAAATATGCCTCACTGTCAGCAGTGTGTCTGGAGGTGCAGATTTGGAACAGATTCTAGTTTAACAAAACCTGTGGGAGCCATTTTAATACAAGCTTTTTGATTGCAGATCACTTACTCCTGCTTCCTCATATTAAACAAATATTATGTTGTGCAATTCCTGAGACTGAAAGTAAACTGCTAATGTGTATAACCTACTGTTAGGAAAATTATGTCCCAGTGTAATTTCTGTTTTTAGCAATCGAAGAACAAAAAACCAGAGTAACATCTTAGCTGCATTAGCACCTTTGCGTATGCTGAAAAATGTATTCAAGTTGCGCACAAAACTGCTATTACATGAAACTCAGTGGTACAGCACAGCAGTGTTTCAGGTTACAAATTGAACTACAGACACTAAGAATGTAATATTATTCGGGGGGGGGGAGTGGGGGGGGGGGGCAGTTTAAGCAAAGCTAGGTACTTAGGATAAGATACTCAGAGAAACAAGTAACCACAAGAAAATGACTATGTTACAGAATGCTATCTTGGCAACCTTCTACAGAATTTAACATGCAAGTGTACCTAGGCACTGCCATTTTTAAAGCTACCTGAGCTCAAAGCTTCCTAAAATCATGAAAGTGTGTGAACTGCTAAAAGCAGGACAAAAATGATACCAAAGCTTAAAAGAGCACCTTTCCACTGCTTCTGTAATAATATTGGTGATCACTGAAAAACAGCTTGTTAAAACAAGCAGGCAAAGGTTACAATTGAAATCTTAATAAAGAGCACAAAATGCTCTAAATCAGGCACAAATTGAGCAAGTTTATCTGATATTATACTTTGTATACTTTCAAAAACATACGCTCATTAAGTATTATTTACTTTACTTTGTATGGTCACTTCATAGCTGAGTACTAGCACTCTCATCACACCTTACAAACCTAACAACCAAACTGCGCTTTACCCTTATGAGTGTGGTAATTAAGGATCTACGAACAAACAGCAAGAATATTTTTCACTCCTCTAGAAGTGCATAAGAAGTATAAGTTTCAAACTTTAGAAGCAAATTATCAAAAAAAAAAAAAAAAAAGCAGTGCATTCAAATTGGAACAGTTTACACGTACCAGTCCCTTAAAATGGACGCTAAACAAATCGGATTTTTTACATGGCTAACCTCTAAAATCACTTCATCTACTGCACCAACTGACCCAGTAAAAACAAAATGTTTGGAAAACTATTAAAAATGTTTAGAGTAGCATGCTGCTTACTTACCAACTGTTCAAGCACCCATCTCATTTTTCCAGTTAAGAAGATACAACAGGCTGGCAGAATTGGGAATTGATCAAAAAGGAATTTCTTGAAATAATTACGTAGCATTAAACCAAAAGTTAAAAAAAAAAAAAAGACAAAAAACAAGAACGAACAACATGTACTACTGTCATGAACCACAGATGATTTTATATCCTCTGGACTCCACAACACAGAATTGTGGCTGATACAGTGTAAAACAAAAAGGCACAGATAAAAGGTACATTAGTTTACTCAAAATATGTAAAAGAAGAAAGCTAACAGTTAAAAAACATTTTCCATAAAGAATCAGATCTGCAAACTGATGTACTGCTGCATTTTATTGAGCAGCAACCCATTTCCAAAATCTGCAGCATAAAAACTCCCTTTTAAAGGAACAAAATATTAACCATACAGTGTCCCTCGGAAAGAGAAACACATTGTATTAATTATCCCTGCAAGAAAAAGAGTTCAATAATCATTTTAAGCTAAGATAAGCTGCATAAAAAACATGATGCAACAGCACACCACCACCTAGGCCCAATATCTACAATCAGCCATTAGCAGTTTTTGCTGATGTCTAGGTTTTTTTTAAATCCCATATTTTTTCAGAGATAACTTATCTTAGCTATTCCATTCACTGTTTAGAAAGGTAAACTTGCCTGTTCTTCTGTCTGCCATTATCCCTGCTTGACTCCCTGTAGGGCAGTTAAATGCATCTGCTCCCTAGCTTCCATTTTCTCTTCAGCAGGCATGTGACACAACAGACAATAGTGCTGGCAAACTGCTCAGAGACAGAAAGCTTCTTTGGAATACCAGGATCTTGTTAAATTCTAAAAACACCAGCCTCCTGTGAAGAAGTAGGTATGCCAAGGTTTTGCCAGTCTGCAAAATAAAGCTGTGGCTAATGGCTACTAACCATGTGACCCAAGAAAGCAAATTTAAACAGTTTCAACTTAATAAAGTGCTGTGGTGTGAGTTTTGCACAACAAATCACAGAGAATCACACTCTCAACCCACAACTCATAGGTCTTAGAGAAAAAAAAATGTAAAAAGTAAGGCTTACCTCTGTGGATGCATTGTTAACACAGTGTTATGTCAATACTTATAAAACATGGAGGACAGGCTCTCAGTACTCAGACAGAAAGGGCTTGGCACTTCAGCTTGATGATCTGTCTTCCTAATAAAAGCTAATCCAGGATTGGCTACTTTCGTAAATCTGAATGTAAAGCTTCAGGGGATTGGCTGAAACACTTCCTGAGCGATTATCTTTGTGCAGCTCTGGCAAGCAGGAGCCATCCTGTGCACAGAGAAGACAGGCTAAGCTAGGCCCGTTTCAGCAAAAAAACTCGAAAAGAACTCCCAAAAGCCGACTTCCCGTATGAAATAGGTAGATTTTCAAGCAGAGGAAAGCGATCACAAACTGCCTGACTGAGCAAACGTGTCTCAACGCGTCCCTGCTGAAGGCATTTGGCTATTTTAAACCTGAAGGAGGGCGAGTTCACCCAGGTCACAAAAACGATTCTTTACAAACAAAAAGCTAAATTCACTTTTCTGGTGTTCTCCACTGTGTTTCACACAGTGAAAGCAAGGCTACAGAAAGGGAACAAAATAAACTGAAAGTGCATATGCATGGGAGAGGTGGACATTAAAGACTGAAAATTCAGACAGAATCCTCCAAATCCAGAATGCACGTACGTACATTAACACTGACCACAGCAACCATACACTGACAGTGGGATTTATTCTTTTTTTCCAGACAACATGAGCCAAAACCTACATGGGAAAAGCCTGATGGCTGATTTCTGGAGCAAGTAATACACAGCTGAAATTACATTATCAAAGAGGGCTGTTGGCATTCAGTGCACGCCCTCCCTGACTATAAAAATGCTGCAGAGAACGACCCAAAATATGGGGATGGCAGCGATGCACACCCGCGGCCCGGGCCCCCCCAGCCTCCACCACGCGGCCTGCAGGGCTGCCCTGCTGCCGGCTGCCGTGCTGCCGGCCGCAGCCGCCGCTTCCTGGCCATTAACCCTGTCGCACTTGGTGCTTTTTAAGGCACGAGGCAGGCCCTGAAAAGCAGCAGAACCTCCACGTGGCAAATTCTCGCTTTCACAAAAAGGAATTAATGCAGCCTGTTGGATTTGTTTTTGCTTTGCCTTTTATCTCGTGCGAAACAAAACGAGAAAAGAGCATGTAAGCGGCCCATGTGGCCAATGCCCAAACATTGCATTCAAAAATGCTTTAAGTCCTTTCCCTAAAATTCTGCAGTTTGGCTCCCTTTCCTAATACAGCAAAAGTGGGAGGATTTATCACTGTGCCAGCGAGGAAGGAAGTGTCAAATGCAGATTAGTATTTCAAAGGTCATCTCTTTAGAAATGCTGCAGCAAGGCTTCGTGTTTTTGTTCAGGATTGTGTGTCCGTATTGGTAGCTAGGCTTTAACATTCTGTTGCCATCGACAAATTACAAAGGAAATCATAGCTGAGAAGGTGATTCTGAAGCATATTGCATATTATCAGAAGGTTACGTCTGCAAAAACAAAAACTAAGGGAGTTGCAGAGGGGCAAATTCAGTATTAAAACAGTAATTCTCAAATACTGAGCTAAAACAACCAAAGCAAAATAAAGGTTCTTCCAACACAAGATTCAAGATTGTGCAAAAATTAGAGAAAACCCTCTGCCATTAATCGAGGCTAACTGCAAACAGAACGTGCACTTCACGAACTTAACCCCCGTGCTGATTACCCCAGAAACAATCGCCATGAATAAAGGTAACTTCCCTTCCCCACCCCCAGCCTCCACCAGCTTCTCTCATGGTGCAACTATGTTACCACTCAAATCTCTACACTTGAGAGCTGACATGACTCATAACTATGCTACTCAGAAAGATTAATACCACTACTCTGCGTTACTCCATATTGAATTCAGATTATTTCTTGAGATATCATTGTCAAAGGAAAACCACCATCCTATCACCGTGCTTACATTCTTTGCATTCCCGTGCTTTAGGTTGCAATAGAGGATTAACAGCCCACAGTCTAAATTCTCATCTCGTAAGTAATTCTGGAGTCCCTGCTGGAAGCATTTTCCCTTTTTAGCTTTGGCAGCATTTTTCAGGGCAAGGAGCAGGAAGGCTCATGGATTACACTGGCAGTTGGTTCTGTTTTAGGAATGTAGCAGAAATGACAGTGCTGCTATAAAGGGAATCGTACAGCCCACTGCAGCAGCAAGAACGCACTGGAAATGCATGATATTCAAGTGAGCACTTACATCAGTTTTAACAGTTCAAACCACTCCAGATTGGTTTCTTTTTGAATGCATACTTAAAGCTCTATGCCACTCAGAGACACCAACTGCCAATACATAAATACCACATTTTGATCCACGCAGTAACTCTAAGAAAGGATTATCAGACGTTTGTATTTATGCTTATTAATCGACTGCTCTATTCCAGTATTATTCTACCTATTAAAATAATAATAATGCCAGTGAAGTACAGTAAGGAAATAAAACTAAACACACTGAACTTGTCAATGCTTTGTGCTACCCAAGACACGATCCGGGAATGCAGTAGTGCTGCTGGTGACTGGGAACACTGCCAAAGTGACACGCTTGGACCGATCAGAGAGTCGGCATGCAGCAGACGGAAGCAGAAGCAGCCTTAGAAAAGGCCTAAGGTCCTATTCTCTCGATTCAGGAAAATGGTGGCCCAAAAGCAAAATTTACAATTCTTCAGTCATTAGCGAGAACTTGGATAAAAATGTAGAAAGCGTATCAGGCCACTGCAGTCAGCCATCCACACTGCTAAAATAGCCATCATAATTCTGTCAGAACTTAAAAGGGAAAGCCTGAAATATCTTGCTCTTCATTTTCTTGTCCATCCATATCCTTTATAGCCAGAGACACAGGCCCAGTAATTACCACACAGGTACATCTTGAGAACTCAGAAGATCCTGTCAAATCATGATGAACCCATGCCCTGCTGCAGCTTGACCAATTCTTTTACAGAGGAGTGGTGAATGTTTTGGAGGGGGATGGGAAAGAAAGGTAAAGAAAACAAAAGATAGAGACAGGGGAAGCTAGAAGCTTTGTTCAAGCAGAAGAGAGGGTGGAGAGATTAGATTAGCTAGCATTTGTCCTTTTCAGTGCCTTAAAGACGTTAAGGGGAAATAGGACTATGATGCAGGAAACTAAAAAAGGCAAAATAGAAGGGGAAAAAAAAATAAAGGAAAAACAGAAAGCAGGAATACAGTCAAAAGGAAATTAAAAGACAACAATGTTACAAGTGCAACCTCCTCTACTTAATAGGTTCTTTGCACAGAACTGTGCCCACTGTGTAGAATATTCTCTCCAGGAAGTACCACTGCCAAGAAAGACAAGCAGAAAACAGTGCTGTAAGGAATTATAAGATTCAATACATACTGGAAAGCCTCAAAATATAAATAAATGCCACTAAGGAAGAGATCTATCTGTGTGACAGAAGCAGGGGTTTTGAGATATATGCACCTATTTAGGAAGCAGCAGATTATTCAGTCCTCAAAAAATAAGTACCACGGGGTGAAAATATCAGTGGCAGAGAGAGAACAGTAGAACAAAAGATGGAGCTTTAAAAATAATGTGTGGAACAGATGCACAAAAGGAAATGGGAAATATATTCTCCAAGGATAAGCAAAACACAGGAGATAGAAGTTGCATTTAAGGTCTCATAGCTTGGTCCTGCATTTCCAAGTCCTTGATTACAAATGCTAATTTCAAGGTTAGGAACAAGAAACACTGTAATTCAGTATCTTTCCTCGAAAGACATGGGGGTTTTGTGTTGGTTTTTTTGTTTGTTTGTTTTTCCTATCTACTCACCTTTACTTTAAATCTACCAAAGTATCAGTAACTTCTTAAAGACGGGAGGACAAGACCTCCATCTGACAGAACCAAGCAAAAAATATCTAGGAAGATGTTTCCTGGATTTTTAGAAACATGTTTGCTTTTAGATTTACTAACCTGCCTAACAAGGCTGGTAATTCTGTGAATTATCAGCAACTACTGGAGGATGCATTTATGCCAACCAGGTAGCTGACACGTCTGTAAGATCAAAGGGCTTTGTGGCCAGATGCACGCGTGTGTTTATCCTGAAGAACAATACATTTGTACACCTTCATTATAGGTTCCAGGTTCTGGATCACACTGATCATTTACTGTCTATAGATAAAAATCTGATTTTGTTTCTAATGCACACTGAATATCTGATGCGTTATGAAAGTTTCTCTTGACATCCTTTTTTAGTACGCTGTGAAAGTGCCTCACGTACATTTCCTTCCAAAGGAAATCTCTATTCACGTTTAATTATCTGCCAAAAATACCTAAAAAAAAAAAAAAAAAGCACCCTTGAGCCCTTTGCTTTATAGCAGCTGTAGCTTTTCAAGAGAGGTGCTATAGCCCATGTTATCTTAAGGCATAAGCCCATATATTTCATCTCTTTCACCCCTAGAGTTTGAAAACACTCTCACAGACTTCACAGCTGGGAGCATGGCTGTTGGATATCCTGTATGAAACAGGATTTTTGTCACCATATATTCAAATCAAGTGTTCTGTAGGAAATCCTAACAGATATAATTTATTTTCTATTTGATCTGAAGCTGCATACTTTCCTCAGTTAGCAGGAAAACAGCTGTGGGACACATGCAGATACACTGTATATCAGACCTAAAGCATATCCACCATGCAATTGAATTGCACCTGAGTAGCAAGCAGACTTACCATGCCTACTCTGTTCCAACATGGTAATGAGTCCAATGCACATGCCAGGTTTGTGGGTATGGGGATGTAAAAAGAACTAGGTACAAAATTCTGAAGGAAGTCTGTGTTTTGACAAGGAATTCTATTGCTTGAGTGCTAGACATCCCGCATGCAGCATTTAGTCCGACATCACATCCTTCCTAACAAGATAAAGTCACAACAATCACTTAGTTAATAGTTTAAATAATTAAGCCTGACCTATTTTTCCTTCTACCATGAGATAAAAAGATATATGTGTTGTTTTGGTTGTTGTTAATGTTGACGGTTAGTTTATTTTTGTTGTTGTTGTTTTGTTTTGTTTTTACATAAAAGCTGATTATCCCAGAGTCCATCAGCTAAAGCTCACACTAAATATTCAAAATGATGAAATTACAAACATAGTCAGTACAGTGATTTTTCTCTCAGCTACATTTATATTTCACCACATCCCACTGCAGATCTAAACTATATCACTTTGTACTTCTCTCCTGCAACTCCATCCACTGAATTCAGCTTTAAGACTCTGCATCCTCACACACCTTTCCCATTCCTACCTGCTTTTCCAATTGCTAGATTAATCTCATTTTTCCAGTTTGCCTTTGAGCAGTAAAGAATCTTTTTCCACCATAAATGTGCAGTACAATCACTTTCACAAAGGCTTAACCCATAGTTTCACCAGCATTTCCCATTCCTTCCAGCCATAGCAGTCACACTTCTTGCAGACCTGTCTGTAGAGTTCCAAGAGGACAGGAACAGTGAACAGAATACTAACTTTAACCCAGGAGAAGCACCCAGTCACAAGAGTTCACAACACTGCTGCAGCAACACCTGTAGTGGCATGGCTAACAGGGCAGGAGGGGGCAGCTCATGATAATCTAAGGGATCACTATAACTAGAAGAAATTTTTGTGGAACTACATGCTCAAGCACTGGATTGACATTTTTACAGGATTTGCCTCATTAACAATGTTCTGTTCATACCTAAATGACACTATAGATCTGTCCTCGTCTCCTCAGCCTTGTGAAAGGGCATGAAGAAAAAAAACTTTGAAATATAACCACATTTTTGAAGAAAAGAAACACATTTTACAGTTGTGGCACTGTCTGTGAAGCCACGTATAAGACTTAGCCATGATCAGGATGCATTTCACTCACATTATCTAACATCTCCATAAATAGTTGAATTCATTTTGGCACCTTTAAAAATTATTATTTTTCATGTACCGTTAGACTTGCAGACAATGTTCACTAAGTCCTCCTTATGAGGTGACAGGAATGAGGACTTGACTGAAACCACGCCACTGTAAAATTGTTTCAGAAAGGAAGGCTTACTGTAGAGAGATCTATATTCACATCGAATAACATACTGCTGAAAGAGCAGAAGAAATCATGCTGCATTTAACCACCTTGCCAACAACACAATGAGATACAAGTATGTACGTAGGTCGCTCTGGAAGTAATGCTTCCATTTATTTCCATGGAAACTACAACGGTTACAAAAAGCATAACAACGTTATTTGATAGAGTAAATTCTAAGCTACAAAATGTTTTTTCAACACAGTCACTACAATTAGCTGTGCATTTTCACCAGCCGTGAGCAAGAGCCTGCATGCTGTGCCCACAAAAAACTGCACAGCCGTTTAGAACATGGCTTGCCTTTCATGTTGTTGTCACCGCTGCTGAAACGCTCCACCCACCACCTCATTGCTCACAGACGCTGTTTGGTCTCCATGAATGTTCAGCAAGCATCTCAATGAATGTCAGTGAGTGCCATTTTTTCAACAGGGAGGAATTCAATTCCATACCCTTGTTTCATACGCACTCCCATGCCAGATATCATTTTGTCAGACTGCCTCTCTGCTGCCATCTATCACACAGAAACAAAATGTAATGGAATACTGGTGGGAAGGTTCAACCTCTACTGCCATACCACCAACATCACGTTATGTTGTGGGCCAACATCATAAAATAGGATGCATTACTTTCAGAGCAGCCCTCATAAATTAGGTAAACACAGCAAGAGTGCTCTGCAGTGTATTTATTAAAATGAACTTTGCTACACTCCATTACTATAAAGCCACAATATCCTTACAAATGGAAAATATCAGAGTTTAAAGAATTCAAAAGTGAAATTGTATGCAACCGAACAAAAGTATATAGAGAATAAATGTATTCCTATGAGTAAGTTCCCACAGGTCCAGAAAGAACTCAAGTAAAATGTCAGTTTGCCTCTTTGTGAAGCAGTATTCTGACTTCTTGTATAGTAGTTGTGCTTAACCCTGACTTTTAAAGATTTGGCAGAATATAACATTCCAGCACTACAATACAAACTTTAAAACAAGATGTGATGATACTCTGCATTTCATTGTCACTATTCACTCAGGAAATACCAAAACATTTCAGAGGAAGAAAAAGAGAATTCTAAAAATGTTAAGCAACTTTATACAACATCCATTCACAGACTGTTGCAGGACAAAATTAGTATTGCGCCACTTGTTTTACTGCCCTCTGCATCCCAGCTCTAATTCTCTTAAAAGCACCTCAGACTGTAGTCTTGTATCTGACAGGTTTTTAATATCTTCTGTGCATTCTGATCCTTCTTTCAAAGGTAACAAGAATGTTTTGGAAAAACAACCAGTTCTGGACATTAGCACAGTGCAAACACTTTAACGCAACAGAAAAATATTATCTAGGAAAAAAAGATTGCTAGCTGTTATAATTAAATTCTAATTCTCACTGCATTTGTGTTCTTCTTCATGTGATGGTAGGAAAACATTTAAAATAAGTAAGGAAAACCTGTACCAACAATTTTAAGTCTAAGGTACAAATCAAATCACATGATCTAAAGACTGACAAAAGAAGCGTTTGAACGTAGTCCACCAAAACAATCTAAAGGAATACATTATCTGTTCCTTGACTGCTCTGGTAGTTCTATACTTGTAAGCCTTACCTAGAAGGAAAAAACTAATTCACAGAGAATAATATGTTTTCTAAACTACAACTGTATCAAAACATAGATATTATTGGTATACAAGCCTGGGGCTCAGCTCTCAAGTAATACCTTAGAATGTAAGTAAACAGGATCATTAAATTTATAGGAGCTTAATGCCAGTGAAAAGGTTCTATAATTCCCAACCTCATTCCCAGATACATATTCTGACTCCTTCCATTGCAGTAGATTTATTATTTGCATAGACCTTTAGTGAGTCAGTTCTACTTGTTTACTGCAGAAAACTGCATGCAACAGCACCGTCAGACTCAGCAACAAACTGCAGAGAGAGGGAGGGAAAGAGACTGCCCCTTTCAACGGCTAGGGGCAGTCAAATCACATTGTCTGTACTGCCTTCCTTCTTCCTCAAAGACACTGCTATAAAAAGAAAATTACATACAAATATTTGACAGATTTGGACTTTCTGTACTTTGACTTCTCAGTGCTAGAAATCTCCCCACGCAGCACCTGCCATTCATCTACAGTTCTGTGTGCACTTAGTTCTTTGTGTTCCTGTACTTAAAGTGCCTTTCAGTACTTGGCCTAAGATCACAGAACACCTGAGTCGGAAGGGGCCAATGAGGATCATCAAGACCAACTCCTCGGTTCTCTTCTTTTTGCACAAATCCTTGTACAAAACAACCAGGCTTGTCCTGAAACAACTTAAATCTCAAACCTGCATTCTGTGCAGTATTTGTTGGCTAAGGATAGTTTCTAAAATAAAGAGTTCCAGACTCAATATCTGTATAGTTTTGAACATTTCAGACACACTATATACTTCATCTGCTTTTGCATGTAACCTATTGAAATGGGATCCTGAAGCTGATCTGGGTATTTCTGTAAGAAAAAATACTTTAAAATAAACTTCCTTATACATAAATAAAAATGACATCTTCCCCAAACTTTCAGTAAATGATTAAAAAATGATCTGTTTCTACTTACTTGATATGTAACAATAAAATACTGCTACTATATCTATTGACCAAAACTATTTCCCCTCACCTTTTATGTCAAAGGAAATGGCAAAATTTCAGATATTTGGCATTTTTTCCTACATTGTTTTCTAACTTTGGTAGAAATGCAGCATCCCCTAGTGTTCATTTATTTACTGGAAAAAAAAAAAAAGTATGTTCAAATAATCACAAATCTAGAAAATGCTATTCAAAATATTTTTTGTAATAGTACTCAGTATTCATTTCAAGATTTTGGCAAAAATGCTTCTCTGGTTTTCCTGATAATCACAGAAAGTCTGAGGGTAAAGTTTCCTCATGCGACAGAGATACCAATTGTTCTGTAGCAGCATGAAGACAGGCAGAGCATGTTAAAACCCATCATGGTATCAAAACCAAGACCAAAGCAGACTCATCCTACACTGACTTGCCTGATTCTTCCATCAGCAGTTGCCACTCTGAGCCTCCAAAACAAACCTGGTAGCTATGTTCAGTTATTTCTTAGTGAGGTAAGCATGGAACAATCTGTCCTGTACTGTGATGGAAGACAAGAACTTGCATACCTCTTGGAACTCTAGGGCATACTCTTCTGTTGGCCACATCAAGTATCTAAAATCATCAGTACGTCTCATTTCATACATGTTTTTGCCATGTAAGCTATAGTTAAATATCCAGTCCTATGTAAACAAATCTTTATTGATGCCTCTTTGATCTCATTAGAAATATCTCTTCCCAACATTAATATCTCCCTAGCTGTTGTACAGAGCAAATGATTAAGCTGGGATAAGCCAATTTCATAACTTTTATGGGGAAAAAATAAAGCAACAGAACTTAAATAAGAAAGTTAAGATTATACTATTCAGTTTTGCTCTCTGACGCAATGACAGAGGAAAGAAAACTGGTTTTGGACAAAACATAAAAAGCATTGTTTTTTTTTTCTTTCCTGTTTGTTTTGCAGTTTGGGTTATACAAACTTTATTTACAAAAACATTAATTCCAGGTAGTTTCTACTTCCTAATTTGGGGTTTTAATATAATACTCTGAATCTCTAAATTTTCTTTAAAACTTTGTGGTTTATTGCACTTCAAAAATGAAAATGAACAACAATGGATTAAATATTTATTTTTAACCCATTTTAGGATACTTGCAGCTAGGTCATTCCACATCTAAGCAATACCAATGTAATATGTCGACACAGTACTTCATAGACTGTGAAGCTTCATAGCTCAGCAGATTTCCAAGAAAACATAACATATATTTACAAATATCAATTTGGTGAGAACAATCCTTAGCAATCTAGAAAAAATAAGAGTGCTTTTCCAAACAGATAAAAAAAAATACCAGACAAAAAAAAGGGTTTAATTTAAATTTCAATTATTTCTAGTCATTAATTTTTCCTTGACAGACTATTTAACTTATCAATGTATTAATGAAATATTAGTCTTTGCATTGTAGGGTCATGTATTGAAATGTCAGTTTAATAGCTTATTACATAAAACCCTAGGGTGAAATCCAGGTCCTATTATCTCTGGTGATGCCACAGTTTCACCCAGAACATTCATCTGTTTTTATAATGCATGGAAATTACAGTCTTTCAAGGACAATAAAATCTGTTCTAGGCAAATTAAAAATTATTAATGTATCTAAGCCCTTCTTGTGCCTATTGAGTAAGTAGTGAACAGTAACAATTAATAGAAATGTTAAGTTGACAGAAATATTACAGTGAGCCAGAAGTGTTTTTCCAACCAGCAGTCTCATATTTAGTTTTGATTCGTCTGTTTTCTGGTATTACTGTTACTATTTTGCAATTATCAGTACCTTTTTACTCTGTCCATTTAATAAATGCTAAAGACATGGAAGGGAGAATAAAATACTTTCCCCTTGTAGATGACAAGGTAAATTTAGTGTTACTCAGACTTGAGTGATCTATCTGGAATATAAAAAAAGGGAAAAGGCTGGAAAAAAGCGTGTGCATTCTCTCTCCCTTTTCAGCATTACCATCCAAAAACATACTGAAATTCTGTTTTTATGCTTCCTTATGAATCACAGGATGCATGAAAAAGACTTTAAAAAACACGAGCCTCTTCACTCCTTATTTAAACCGTATGCTAAGTTCAAGCCAAAATAACAAACTTAGATAACATGAGGTATCAGAAGTTAATGGGCTTGAGTGGGATCTGGAACAAAAGGTTTCAGTTTTAAGGACAGCTCTGCAAACAAGTGAGATATGCTGTTTTTGCAGACCCATTAGCACAAGAGCGTATAGGCATACTTTCTGTAGGCATAAAAATAAAATTGCATAAAGACTGGACAAAGGCTTATTTGGAAATAATGCCTACATTGTTCTAGAAACCTAACAATCAACCTAACAAATCTTTTAGATTTATAAGCCAAGTTGGATGGTGCTTATCTTAGATACATGACAGACTTTGCTTTCAAAATTTCTATTTAGGTCTTAATAGCAAGTAACACAAGTTTTTGGTTCTGCTAAAAGCCCTGCAAGCTTTCAGGCCCTCAGTCTCCCAAAGGTAAACAGATATGACTACCAATAAATGATCACGATTTTTAAACTGGATTTACTTACCCCATGACAATGAGTTTTTTCTTCACCAGATCTACTCAAACTCTGAATTAATTCATCTCGTTTAACTGAAGCATAAAATAAAGGAGTCATTCTCAATTACTTCCAGGTAGGTAAGCAGATTTCAGGTTGATTTCTACAGTTCTGCAAAAGATACCGATTTCACGTTGCTTTCTAGATACTAGAAGAACAAATTAACAAAACTGAAGAGTTGAATAAGTATTAAGTACTATGCAGTTGTTCTCAACCTTGCTGGCTGAAGTTAATTTTCAGTTTAATTCCCTTACTGAATAAATACAGAAAAGTGGAAAGGTTGGCACAATAACTATTTCTTAGAAGGAGGCTAAGTTTTTGTTTGTTTATTCACTTAGATTTTTTTTTTCCATTAAGAATACCTATGTTTGCTAAGGTCATTTATTTAAAGGATAGGACAATTAAAATGACCATGTGGGGTGTAGGTTGTACATGTCCACATATAATAGATAAGGAATGGAATCAAAGAGGTAAAGAGAACTTGGGTCATTAAATCCAGGACTCAGAGCTTAAAAAACAAAAACACAGAACTATAAACCAAGCAGAGAAGTTAGTAGTCAGAAAAATAAATGTATTGTTCTTATGCAGACCCATCTAGTTATCTCACTTCCCAAATGTTAAGTAACATAAATTCTGAAAAGATACCTCAGAAAACCAACTGTAAGCACCAGAAACATGGAGTTTTGCTGATCTTTCTTATACATATGTATAGTGCTTTAACAAACAGGGTTTACTCATTTGTCAGAGTTCAGTCAATCTCAAGAGTGCTGAAAATGTTATAATAGACAGAAGCGATCACCTCAGTATTTTAACAGGACCCTGCTATCATAGAAAAAGAAAGCTGGGCCAAAGGGTTCTTAAGAAGTAAAACAGTGGTCTGCACCATGTCTATTTTTCTTGCCTCCAACACACAATGTTTTACAGAAAAAAAACCCAAAAACATAGGTTCAAGGTTTTTGTCAGTTGAAATAATTATTTTAGACAACAAGGATCTCCTCTTAAGCACACAGCTATGTCTATGTAAAAAAACCTTAAGCTAATATGTCCAGAAGTCACCAAACAGCTCTTGAGGCATAAACACTAGTTTAACATTATCTGATCATCTCATTAAAGCTCATGGTCTAAACCTGCCTCAAAATTCATTGTGCTAAAATAATGTAATTACTAGATTAATTACAAATTTTAAATTTGATTAACATATAAAAAAAAATAAAAAAAAAACCCTTACCTTTTCCTAAAGGAAAACATGCCTCTATGTGAGAGATTAAGTAATTGATGTTATCTGCTCCCAAATTGCTTTAGCTTTGCTTCAAAACAAAAATTCAAACAATATTGCTTGTTTGGAACTTCTGAAAGTATGAGAGCTGAAATTTATGCAATAAAACTACCTAAAATCTACTAACATCAAAGCTGTATGAAATAACTTTTACAGCCGTACACATAAAGATCGTTAGGAAAAAAACCCATATCCCTATGCAGGAAAAGTATTCAAATTACCTGTCTTGCTCTGAGGTAGAGCAAAATGAATGCTTAAAAATGTATCAGGTTAGCATGTTTTGGGCTATGAAAGCACAGTGTAAGTCTGTGGTTTTGGATTCCCACGTCTATTGACCATTCCCTGCCCCTTTCTTTAGTGCATGGCAGGAGAAAAGAGAAGGTGCTGCTGGGAATCACGGCCACTGGTCAATATGTAGCTACAGCAAATAGTAACAAAAGGTAAACTCCTATGCACTCAAGTTTTAGTGAGTATTATACTTTTTTTTAAATATGATTCATTTTCTCCGGCCATATTCCAGCAGATGCCCCATCACTGTGCTCTTAAGACCTCATAACGTTCCAAACCCACTCTCTCTCTATAAAACAAAAAAAATCCACTGATTCTAGAACTCGCGAGGAGAGCTGACGGCCCAGCACACCTCTCACACTTCCTAAGACCAGAACCGCCTCAAACGGGGCCTTCACAGCACGAAGCCGCCTCAGCACTCACCGCGCCTCACGCACAGCCCGCGCTCGCTAACGGCCCTCAGCGGCGGCCTTCAGAGCGAGCCCCACCCACCGGGGCTGGGAGATCCACATCGCTTACACCAAACCCGCCTCCGCGTGCCCAACTGCCTGTGGAACACCCACCCCCTCCGAACCCGCTCTTTCAGTCCGCCTAACGATTTGCTCCTGGTGCTGTCAATCATTTTGTCCTTCAGCTTGATTGGTTAGAGCTTGAAAGGGGGCGAGCATTGGGCTGGTTGTGTTTACAGCGTGCAAGATGAAGCCGGCTGGGGAGGCGGGAAGAAGTACCGTTTGTCTTAGCGGGCCGGCTTGGGTCTCCTCAGAAAAAATAGCAGCCAGGTCGTTTTAAGCCACACGTTCGTCATCCAGAACCATGCGGACGCCGTGTCCCGCCCGGCGCTGGGCCTCCTGTTGGAGCTCGTGTTCGAGGTACCGCGCGGCTGAGGGGCCCGGTCGTGCTGCGCCGTGCGGCCGCGCGCCTCTGCCTGGCGGGTCGGGGCCCCACCTCACCTCCGCCCGCCTCTGCCCGGGGAGTCACGGCCCCGTTTGTTCTAAAGTACTTGGAAAGATCTCAGCGTGCCCCATTAGTTGAGTAACATTAGCAATCGCATCGCTCAGAACTAAAATTGACATGAAGTTCTGAGAGAAAATACTCATTTGTTTATTTGTTTCAATCTTGGCCCACTTCTGGAGGCATTGAGGATGCTGCACACAGAGTAAGGTTGAGCATTGTGATGTACAGGTGATTTTCTTCTAAGTGGGAGACAAATCCAATGCTAAGGTGTAATAAATTGTGTTATCTGTAGAGGAGTACAATATAAAAGCTAATATATGAACTCAGGATTGAAAGAAGTAGCAAGGGGCTGTGACAGCTTAGGTGATAAAAGCTTCCAGGAGTGAAAGCGTGTGCCTGCTGCTGTGATAACATCAACCCAGTTTGGGATCCCAAAGGGAACCTTTTATGTACCTTTTGTATGTATTACTTTTAAAATGGTATTACCCTGTGCCTTTTTACTGTTTAAAACAAGCATGTTTGGGGGAGCATCGGTCTCTGAATCCCACTTATTGTAGCTCAGCTTTGTGTACAACACAAAGGTTATCTCTTATTTCAAGCACTGAAGAGATACTTTTTTTTTTTTAATTTTCTAATCAATGCTTTTCACTGCATTTTATGCTTTCTGTGATTTCAGCTGCAGCTGTCAATGACAGGCTTCCAAATCCAAGCTGTGGTACTGCAAGCACTGTATGCTTGTAAGCTAATGAAAATGAAACCAAAACTTTTCAGTCTATTGAGCAATCTGTTCATGCTTGCATAGTACTGTGTTAAATGCAGGGTTTTCTTTTCAGGATAGCTTTCATTTGTTCCTATTCTTGAAGCCATATAAAAAAACAAAAGTGTGTTGAAGTTAGAAATGACCGTTATAATGCTGTAGATGGAATTATAAGAATTTCTTTAAGGGAAACTCTTAAGCATAAGACTGTTTGTCTGTCTTACCTTAGTGCTGCTGAATATTATAAGATCTGTTGATGTGTGTAAGAAGATTCACTGATTATAGAGAATGGAAAAGAGGCAGTTTGAAATTAGAAGTTAACATATTAAATTTTTCTTTCTTTCTTCTCTGAGAAACATTACAGTTTTCTGTGTGCCCAATACTGCTCCTTTTTGACAACAGTGATGCTTGTCTTCTGAATAAATATTACTTTTAGTATATACTTCTTTTTAAGCCTTTAGTGTCATTCTATAGGTTTTATATGATTTCTTTCCTCCTCCTAGAGGAATTTACATCATCCTTGTACCCTTGGCTATCCTACCAGAGAATACTACTTAAGTGGGCCCCTATACTTCCACCAGAGTGGAACATTTCTTGCATTGTGTCCTATACTTTGTGGACAAACAGAAAAGCTAACCTGCTGGCCTCTAACAAGGATGCTTATTCCCATCTTCTCCTAAGAATAAGCTTTTTTAATACTCTTAGGAAAGCTAACTTCTGAGCATTCCTTCAGAAGGTAATCATGTTTGAGTGTATTCCACTGAAGGAAGCATATGATTTGTCCCATTTTTGAATGAAATGAGGTTGCAGTGAACATGCAGGGTAACAAGAATTATGGTAATTAAGTAATTATGCAGAAGGTATTTTATGTACTTTTAATGTACTTTGCATGTACTTAGAATGTACTTTGTTAAATATGAAGTACAAGCTTCACAGTTAAGAGTTCTAAACAGTACATCTGTTTATCGATGGCTCAGACTGCAGAGAGAATAAAAACAGCTCCAGATTCTGTATCAGCCTGCAGTTATCCCTAGTCACAGAAGGCAGCACAGCAAAGCCAGAACTATTGACCACTTCAGCATTGTCCTTTTGGCATGGACAATGGTGGGGAAGAGGCATGCTCCCTAATTAAGGAGTTACGCAGTGCTGTCAGAATGCCCTTCTTCAACGAAGACAGTTGTCAATGAGTTGTTCCACACTCTTATTCCTTAAACCATTGACAACACTTTAAGTTGGCATTGATGCTCTGGCTGTTCTCATCATCAAGCACATGAAACTACCTGTATAGCTGAGCAGCACAGCATGTTAGGAAATTCATCTGTTATAGTTAATAGGGTTTCTTCCTCTCCCGTTTGACTGGGTCAGTTTTGCCTCGTATTATTTCCCTGCCCAGTTCACCACACCACTACTTTTACAAGTGAGATGCTCTGACCAGAAACATCTGGCAGTAAATAGACAGAGGCAGGATTACTGCTTTTGATGGTGATGCTGGCTTACACTGCAGTGTCTTAAGTTGATTTTGTTTGCCAGAAAAAGGGGGTGCATACATTTTTCTTTTCCTTCATGAGAATTAATTTTCAAAGCATTCTTTCTTAAGAATTATGACTCCTTTACTACTTAATTTCATGAATGCATTCCCAGTGTGCTGAGGTGATGCACCATCTCAGTCTTTGCTACAGAGGACTTTTTGCATTGTTGTGCCCCTCATTTGCTTAGTAGTTGGTTAAATGAATGCTTGTTTTGTATACTCCTGAATGTTTTCCATTACACTTTGAGGTTATGTAACAATTGATGAAAATAGCATTTTTGTTTATTCTTGTTTTAATTCACATTTATGAAGATCAGCTTAAGTTAAAATGTAAAAGACACGGTAACATCTTCCCTTTCCTTACATCAGTTTTCAGATTATTCCTGTTGTCCTTCTCTGATTTATAACCTAGATAACTGACTACTTGCAAATGTAGTAAATGCATTTGCTATTGGAAGTGCGAGGTATGATTTCATAATGCAGCAAAATGAAATGCAATATTTGCAGCAAAAGAACAAGTTACTTGTCTTCCTCTTCTACTTATGTACCCATGTTATAGTTTACTGCTTTATCAGTTAGATCAGCGCAAGTGTTTGTTTTTGAACTTGTGCAAGCTGGATAATTAAATGTCTCAATTAAACTAAGCAATTATATTTACCTCTTATCACTCAGTTGTAGGGTCATACAGTAGTCCAGGTTGTTAACAGCTCTACTGCCACAGCTAAGGACTAGATATGCTGCAGTATGGGAATGGGCAGAAATTATCAGGAACATAGGGATGGCTGAAAGTCTTGAGTATTGTGTTGGTTTTTTTAACTAGTTTTGCCACTGGAGAAAAATAATGTAAAGGTGTACTGTTAGCTACTTTAGATTGGTTACTTTATGTCCTAGAAGGTACTTGATTTTTCTTGCTTGATATATCAGATAAAAATTCATGAGTGAGTCTTACAGTTCTACCATGATAGTTTGAATATTCAATTTGTTTATATGGACACTTAGCCAAAAAAGTGATGTACTGGCTGTCTTGCAAGGTAAAACTTTTCATCTGAATTAATGCAGTCTCATAACTTTTGAAATAAATAAAACCCACTGACACATCTAAACACTTTAAAATGTTGTTTAGTAGAATAATGAGTAATTTGATCCTTAGTGAAAAGGATATAATTCAAATCCTGACCCTATGTAGAAGTGTTAAAGGAATTGCAACAAGGTGAACCTCCACATTTGTTAGAGATGAATACCAGTTTTGGGACCGCTTTGATATAAATCATGTGAGGGAGGACATTTATTGATGGCATAATTGTCTAGTTTTGCCTATTCTATTATCTTGTTTGTTTGAAGAATCTGACACCTTTTTCTTGTTTCCTTTTAAATTTTCAGGCCACAGCCAAGTACATCATCATCTTTATTACTGTGCAGTACAGTGTCACCTATACTATTGGTGAGATTAAATAAAATCTATTCCGTTTTTGGGTAATAGAAAAGCTCAACTATTTAAAAGTTACCTTTTTTTCCCTTCCCAGAACTTCACTTTTATAGTACAAATATCTTACCAATGTTGGAGCTGCATCAGGTAAAAATCTCCAGTGACAAAAGTAAAATCCATTTATAGATACCAAGTTGTTTCTGGTGTGACCTCTTCATAGGGTTTGGTTTTATGTATGGCTGCATATAAATGGTGCGATCAAGGTATAGTTTCCTTTAGTATTAAAAGAAGGTTTGGTTGAATTTTGCACCAGAAACTTCTGAGGTCTAGACTTGCAAATATGTTACAAGTGAGTATCTCTCTTGATAAGTAGTGCCAGCAGGAATAGCATTTGATATGCAATTGCTTGTTCATTGGTAACTATAAACAAAAGTATTAATATGAATAATTTGAAAATATATATATTTAAGTGTATGGGCAGCTTCACTCCATACTTTTTGGACCTTCTGAAGTATTGTTCTGGGAGTACATGAAGCCAATATGCTATCTGGCAAATATAGAAGAATTTAACCTGAAAACTAAACAGTAATTCAGATGAAGGCAATGAAAGCTTGAAAACTCATCTTCTAGCACGAGACTGATTAATTTTAAGATAATGTTTGAAAGCAGCTAGAAATCTTATTACTTTTTCCATCATGAGCTCATCAGTTAACACTCACCCTTAATACTTACTGCCTGTACATGTGAGGGATTTTGAATCTATGTGACTTTTCATTCATAGACTGCTTGGCAGAAGGGACTTTAGTCACACAATTTCCTATCAGCTGTTGAAAGCTATGGTCAAGACTCCTTGATAAGCATGACTGTTTTTATCAGTATGCTTGCATACAATTCCTATTCATTTATTGTGTGACTTTGCCTTGGGTAAAAGCTTTCTGTTGCATCTGTTTCCTGCGGTATGAAGATGTAAATTGTTTTAATAACAGACTAATGGCAAAAAAGTAGGTACAAATTTGCAGTCCGTTAATGAATAACTGTGCAGAAACTTTTATCTAAGTTTCAGTCATAAATCTCATTAGGATTACCTGTCTGGATGCTCTTTGTCTAACACAGGCCTGGATGATGTGGAAATCTATAAATTTTCAGCATAAGAAATGGAGATAGCATATTAAGAACTTAATTCCAAAGGAAAAAATAATTAAGAACCAGCCAACAAAAGAGGAAGTGAGCAGAGGTTGGTGGCATAATAAATACTTACTGAAATGATATATTTTTAAGTTCTTCCTAGTACAAATATTTTCATATAAGATGTCTTTCTGTGAAAGCACGAATGTATCTATCTTCTGATATTATTCATATGCGTGTGTGTGTGTGCGCGCGCGCGCGCTTAGGCTTCCAACCCATGCCATTCTATGGTATGTAGAGAATATTTACAACATAATAGCTTCTTTAAAATTATGACAAGTTCTTCTCTAATTACTAACAGGATAGCACACAGAGCTAACCATATTTAGTGTTACCTTTGGATGATCCTGGGGATTAGTGTTGTCACCAAATTCTGTATTTATCTAAATGTGAGAAATATTTCATGAAACTGATTTAATGGGTTTTTTTTTCCTATTTGAAATCTGTCTTTTACAGTGCCTCAAACCTTATTTCCCTTCACAAAAAGACTGTCATCTGAAATCCCTTCTGTATCTCATCTATTCTGTTCCTAATATGTTTCAGACCATTAACATTCAGTTTGTTTGCCTGTTCTTCTCAATAAAGACACATTATATAAAGAATATCAGATTTATTGAAAAAGAACTCTGAAGGAATAGCCCGGTTACTGGCATAGGACATTTAGCGGAAATAATTAGTGTCATTTATTAAAATAGTATTTTATTTATTATTTAAATAGTATTTATTAAAAATTATTAAAAATATTTATTATTTAAATAGTATTTATTAAAAATACTATTTTTAATAAATGACATGACTTGCAAATCCCAGTATTTTGTCACTTGGGAGCTATGAAGATTCTATGAAATTTCATATTTCTCTTAGCGCATATACATATACATAAATATTGAATAGTGTCAGCATACAGCTATTATACCTTTTTGAAATCAATCTGTGTTAGTTTCTACCAAGAAAGGTTAAATCTCTTCATGTTTAGATTACCAGCTGAGTCAGCACTATGTGAAATCAACTGGAAGATTTTTGACTGTAACGTTGTTTTTCCTTATCATTACAGAGCAGCCTTCCTGCAGATGCATTTGTTTTTATTCCTTAGACCTGGAAACTAGTATGAGATACAAGCTAGTATCAGAAAACATTTGACAGAAGACTTAAGAAAATTGATCCTTCAAAGCTATTATTTAAATTTATTTATTTTTAATTGTTTAGGTGAGTGGAATCAGTTTATGATTTAAAAATATTTTTGTTAATAACCTTAAATTTATCTTTGATCTAGCTTAACCTAGTAGTCGTGTCAAAATTCACTTAAGTTTAACAGTGAAAATGAGCAAGAAAATAATTTGAACTGTCTCTGTGGTCAAAATTTGGTACATTTCTGTAATGTTTGTACTGCAGCCACTTCAGGATGCTATCAGAGTCTAAGCTGTTTATGTTTTTAAAAAATTGATATTCTGCAACAGAAAGTTTCTAGAAGGTCTGTTTCTTACCCCTGCATCTCCCTGAGAGGTTGTTTTTTTTTTTTTTTTTGTTTGTTTGTTTTGTTTTGTTTTTTTTACTTCATTCATCTTAAATGGAGCAAGAGGTATGTCTAGAATCTATATGGTATAGTAAGTCCACTGAAAGCATTCACAGTAAGTTCTAAAAATGCAAAGTGTTGTCTAGGAGCTGGAGTTTGAAGCAATTTCTAAACACTCAGTATTGTGGAAAGCTGTATAATTATGTAAGTAATTGTACAATTAACAAATGTACAGTTAGCAGAGTGGCATGGTTAGGACAGTATTTTACAGTTCCAAAGATTAAAAGAGTATTGTGGTGGAAAGAGACAATAAAAGGTAAATGAAATGCTCACCTGTGTCCTAGGCTCACAGTAGAAAACTCCAAAGGGAGAGATCTCCAGAAAAAAAAAAAATCCTCCCCCAGTGGCAGACCCCTTAAATGGGGTCTAGAAGAGGTGCAGTCAGGCTCCACCTGTTCTGGTCACACAGCTGAATTGCCTTCACCTGTGCTCCCACAGCTGACTCAGTGCTTGCCTTAAGTGATCAGTCAGTGGTTCAAGCTGTGACTGGACAGTTATCGTACAGTAATTAATTTCATTATGTTTTAGACAAATAAGTTGGGGGTGAAGGAAGCAATATTTCATCTGTACTTGTTCCTTATTATTAGAATGGGCTGCTACATCTGCTTAAATTGAAAGCACAGATTTGTTGCCTTTCTTGTGCCATCTGAATGTTGATTTTCACCACAAAGGTTCTAATAGTAAGAGAAATGAGCGAAAGAGCACTGATACTGTCAAGAAGAAAATTTTAGATGTTTAGCTTTAAGCCTTAGTAGCTGAAATACACAGATTTACTGACCAGAATAAGAGAATAATGTTTGCAAACAGTATTGTAACATTTTCTTCTAGTACTGTTATCCTCTAACATGTAGAGTTACTCCACTTTGAAACCAGAAGTATTCCAGTTTATTATGCTGAATGTATGAGTAGCTGATTGCAACAAATACACTGGTTTTTAATTCCTATTAAACTGCTGTTTTCATTTCAATTGATTTGTCTTTTCTTTTTCTTGTTAACCAATTGGAGTGTTAAAATGCATTTTTTATTTAAGAAATCATGAAAACATAACTCCATTAGTTGTTGTATAAGCTAAAATTATGTTTTACTGAAAATTTGCTTAAAAAGTACAGTCAGTTTGCTGAAACACTACAGGGTATGTTTCAGATAAGATTTTGTTGCCTTTTTAGCATGAAATCCATAGCATGAGCTGTTTTCTATTTATGTAAGCATCTGATTATTCACTTGACAAGATACTGATGATGAAGACTTCCTCCATTTTATTTAAAAAAATATATATATTCTCTGATGTATTACTGGTACTTCTCATTTTACTTTGTAATTTTGTTTAACTTTGTTGCCATTAAATCATCTTTTTATTTTATTATGCTAAATCAGTTACTCTTACTTGTCTGGTCAGTTAAGCAGATTAGTCACGCAAAATGAATTGGTAGTCTAGGAAGAGGGTATGTATGTAGTCTGGAGTTGTTAAAAATAAACAACCATCCCACTCATACTTCTGTTCTTCAACATTTTTAAACATTTCCTATCAGTGTTGGTTTTCTTTTTATTCTTTTTTAATGCCAGAATAACTTTTCTCTTCCATCTGTGGTAATTTCAGAGTCTCTTGTACACGAGATCTCCAGCTTTACTCAAGCAAGCGGCAAACCACTACTGGATGGAAAATATATTAAAAAATTCAGCAATCAAAGTGAGTTAAAATCTTACATTCATTAAGAAGTGCCAATTTGTCCCCAGAAAACCTGGTTGTAATGGGACAAACAAAAAAGATTCTGCTTAATCTGATTAGGTCAGAGAACCCTAAAATAAAACTTATGAATATATGTATTCATAAATATAAAATCCAAAACTCAAGTTTTGTTTGGAAGGGTTGTTTCTCTTCTTTTTACACTGTCTAATTATTTGGTAAGGAGGAAGGGAAGGGAGGCTACTTCTGTCCTAGAGTAGCATCGGAAAATGTTGTAGCCCATGAAGGATATTTTTAATATTGTTCTTATTGTTTCCTTGCAAAACACTTAAAAATAATAGTAATAAATCCTATTAATGGATGGAATGAAAAGAAATCTAATTGATGTAGCCCTTCCTATAAAGAGGTCTTGTTGATCAGTGTTTTTTATTTTTGTCTCTGAGGAGAGAACAATTAAATGTGAGGAAAAGGTCCTGTTTCTCCAGCACAACTGATTTTCTAAACAGAAAATTATCTTGAAAATTTCAGGAGACAGATCAGTTTTGTAGAGTGATCCCCATGTGAAAGAGAGAACATTGTTTGGAGAAGAATAGATGGAAAATGATGACCAAGTGAGTTTAGCAGTGTCCAAAATGTAAGCCATGAATATTTCTCTGTGTACATCCATTAGGCTTTTTTTTAACTGTTAAATTATTGGAATTCAGTTTAATTAAATAATTAAATTACATAAATTAACCTTAATGTGTATGTCTTAGTATATTTTTTGGCCAAATGTTTAATACATTTAGGCTTCTAAAGACTGCTTTAAAAAGAAAATGCACCAGCAGGTGGAGCAAATAGATTAAAATGTTATATGTTACAGTTCTACAGCTACATTTATTAAGATGATCTTTTAAGATAAGCACAAGAATTTCAAGGGATTTATTAATTTTTGTAGAGCATCACATTTTAATGAAAAGTGAAGGCATTTTATCACTACATCCATTATATAAAGTGAGAGCTAACTTTGAAGTTGTTTCTGTTTATAATTGGAATAATAGAAATCAAAAATGAAAAGGGGGAAAAAAACCACAGTATTTGTTCTGTATTGACACATGAAGTTCTGATTAGTGCTGAGTCTAAGATGTCAGATGCAGTGTAAATGTAATTCAAAGACCTTATGATCTATATGTAAGAAATATGAAGAATGCGCAGTCTGCCCAAATGAAAAAGCAGCACAAGTAAATTCCAGTGTTACTGCATACTATCATTAACCTATCACGCCCTGCTCACTTCTTGTTCTTGCCCTGATGAATGCTCCATTGTAATTCACAGTGGAAGAAGAGAACATCCTGAAGGAAATGTTACTTGAAAGAAATAGAATTGTTAAGCAGCAGAGCTTGTGCTTTCAGGAGATGCAACAGAACCTCATTTCATTTAAGGTACCCTAACAACATGAATTATTTCCTCTTGTTGTTATTGTGATAAGGAATCTACCATTTGGTTAAAACTGACTTCACAATTAGAAGCACACATTTATAATTTTGAAGTTCTTGTGTATTATAATGACAAGGTAAAATCTAAGGCCAGAATTTGAGCATATTTGGATTTGTTTCATCTTTAGATTTGCTTAGCTTTCTAATACTTGTTTTAGAGATAGCTGAAGACTCACAGTGTAATAGCAACTTACTCATAGGTGCCCAATGACTTCTAGAAGCTGGTTGGGCCCTGTCCCGTCCCGCCTTGCTGCCTTACAGGTGTCCAGTGAACGCTGCTGTCACTTAGCTTGAGAGCCGTGCCTCCATATAGCTGAAGTAAAAACTGATGCTATTTATGTTCGTTTTAACTTCATTTCAATCTGTTTGCATTATATTGAACATTTGCTTCAACAGACGTTGTTTTTTTCCCTGTTGAAGCAGAGCAGATTGTGCTTGGTATAGCAAGTCCTCCACAAACATTGGGTAGCTGTGATTGAGTGCTGCGTGCAGGACCAGTACCTTATTGCATTTTAATCCTTCACACATATAAAATACTTCTATAAATCCTGCCTCGGTGTGACTTTCTATAGGCAGCTCACAGCTGCAGCGCCTTAGACAGCAAAGGGAAGGCCCAGCAGGCGGCAAGGCTGGGCCCGCTGTGATACCGAGCGCCCTCCTGGGGCCGGCGCTGTGAGGCGGTTCCCGCCCAACCCCCGGCACACGGCGGGCACTACGAGTACCGGGATGCAGCGCGCGGAGGGGCGGGCTCCGTGAGCACTACAGATCCCACAGTGCTCCGCGCCGCCCGGTGGCTCCGCTCGAGGAGGCTGGTTCCTATTTAAATCTAGGCAGCGAGGAAAATGGCGGCGAGAGGTTGAGTGTGGGGGAGACGGGGACGGAGCTGCGTCTTGGCTCCTTTCCCAGGTGAGTGGGGTTTGGAGGGAGGGAGCAACGAGTAGAGGGAGGAGAGTTCTGCTTCTCGTTCCTCTGCTCCCAGCGCCGGGGTGGGACCGGGCTGGGGAAGGCGGGCTGCCCCTCGCCGGGGAAAGAGCAGCTCGGGGCTGGCTCTGAGGGGCGGCTCTCCTCCCTCACCCCCTCCCCAGCATGGAGGTGTCTCCCTGAGGGGAGGAGGACGGGGCGTGCAGCCGGGCTGTGTGAGGGAGCGATCCCCGCGCCGGGGCTGAGAGGATTCCCAAGGCAGCGCGCGAATGCCTTTGCTTCTTTGCAACCATTGTAACTTCGGCGCTGCGCGTAGTTTTGAGGCATTCCTGAAGCAGTGGTCGGAGGCTGCTGGGCTGTGCTGGGCTGGAGCCTTCCCGTACCGCTGTGTGATGCGTAACTGACTGAGGTGAGTTTGGGTGGAGGTTCCTCGCATAACGCGGAGAGACGCTTTAGATTCCCGAGACTTATGCTGAGAAGTGTATGACCCTCTGCTCCTTAGCCTGGGTAGGAGGTGTGTGTGGGTGCAGTACCTATGGCCCCATCTGCCATTCATCTGGGTTTGTCTGAGACAGAGGCGGTTCCAGAGACCTTGTTATCTGCATTCTGCTTCTGATCATCCTGTAGCGTGGGTAAGTTTCAGATGTGACTTCTCTTGTCTCAAGTAATAAGGAAAAGGATGGGAAATACTGGAAATGAAAGGTTGATTTCTATTGCCTCTGTATTCGTTTCTGCTCCGCAGCTGCAATGAAAGCTGATGTAGATGAATGGAGATGAGAAAACTTTTTTTAAATTGTGTGATATCACAGGCTGCTTTCTGAGCGAGGTGTTGGTGATTCTGTGGCACAAATGGGGTGAATATGGGTGGGGATGTTGTCTGAGGTTGACATAGTTCCCAGAGTCCTCTTTGGTTCTAAAGTTGGTTCCGTTTGTGGTTTCTGCTCCCAGTTTTCTGCATGGTCTGAGGTTTTCTTTTAAAAGAGAAGCTGCTCACTTTGTCAGCTCATCTAGTGAGCAGCTTCAAGTCCATCTCTTTTATTCAGACAGTGTCTCCTTCCTCCTTTGCCTGTTAAGTGAGGAAAAAAAGTCTGTTTCAGCCTTTAATATTTCTCTTGACTTTTAGATAAAAGATGTGTTTGATTTTTATCTTGAATAAAGAGACAAAACTGAAGCATGATTGGAAATGTGAGAGTATTTTCTATCTATAGAATCTATAAAATAGTTAAAAGGGAAATTTAAACTTAAAAATCAGTCACCACTGTTAAAAAATATGTGTAGTAAAGTAGTGAGTTGCTGTACAGCAGATGATGATGCGTATGCTCTAAATAAAAATACAGGATTAGCTTCACAGTCACAAGCAATATCCGCTTGAAAGTCCTAGCATAAGAGCCTGAATTTAAAGGAAACTGACAAATTGCTTTATTTTTTTTATAACTGTACAGTGCATAATGTATAGTCACTTCATTTGCTGTTAGCAGTTGTTGTAACAGGCTTTTTGTTTTCTGACACTTGCAGTGGATTTCATGCAACTCTGTTATTATTACTAGTATACCTTTTAATTTTGTAACAGTGGTTTTGCTGCTGTCATGCTAGAGGTTGGGGGATGATAAGTAAGGAAAGTAATGGCAGGCAGAGTAAACCCAGTATTCTGTCTTGCTTTAAGTGCCTTCCCTGATGACTGCATACTGTTTCCAATCTGCTCTTATGCGGGCATGTGAGTTGTAGGATTTCTTTAATTCTTTTGAAACCCTAATTCACTCTGGTTTTGGATTTATTAATTTAGAAGTTTGCATTGTCTGCTTAAAATTTTTCTTGCACAGTATCATTCAGACTAATGTATAGGTGAGATAAAAATGCATTCTACAATACAATGCTATCTTTTGACTATGTTTTTTTTCCCACAAGTACCAGACAAGAAATCCTAGTCAATACCTTCGTGATTAATTTCTGTGTTACAGTTGCATAGAAGAGGTTTGTTTTATTTAAAACAACAAAAGAAACAAATAAAAAAGCTCAAATAAACAGAAGAACCCTACCTCTGATAAAGAAAGGGCATCTTAGTTATATTTGTCTGTGAAATCAAGCCATTGATAACATGTAAAATGATCTTGGATGCTAAAGTCTGACACTGGAGGTTGCTTCAACTCCTGCATTTAAATGAGCCTCCCTTGAAGATATGATCTCAAATAGCTGTATGATGTAGGATATTCTGCATTGTGTTCATGAAAGCTTTGCAGAGATGACTATTTGGAATATCTTAAATATTGTGTTTTCCTTTTTAATACTAGAAGACAGGGGAGGAGGGGAAGAATTGACAAGGATAAGGGAGGATGCGGAAGAATACCTAAATTTAAATAGCAACACGTCTGAGTGCTTTTTTTTCTATAGCTAGATCTATTGACATTTCTAAATGTAATGTAGTAAGAGTCAGCTGAGAAGAAATTTAACTGCTACTGATTAAAATCAAAGGACAAACATTCTGTAGTAGTTTTAATGTTACATTTAGTTAGGAGAAGGTACATCAAATTCTTTTTCACCCCACGAAAATGGGAGATATACTTACACTCTGTTACTTTAATAATGCTTTTAATTTAATTGGTGACTTTTATTTTTAGCTGGCAGTTATCAGTAAGCTGATTGTCCTTGAATCAGGGCAAAATTAACTTGCCTCCAAACTCAATCTCACAAGGGAATTTTAGTTTTTTGCATGAAGTATGTGGAATTACTGTTGGTGAGGTTCTATACTTTTAAGATGTAGATACAGATTTTTTTTTTTTGGTTGTCTACAGCCACCTCCATTTCTGACATTGTACCAAGTTAAGAAAAGGGCAGTTCCTTAATGCAGCATTCTGTTTAAATGCGAAGGACCACCAGAGATTTTGGTGCCCAGTTTTTCTTACTCTGGGGACTCAGGCTTCTTAGTGCTGACAGCTTAGGATACGGTGTAAGGCAGCTACTTCTGAGGCTGGAAAGAGTTCTCCAGCTTTTGCAATGGACTGGAAGAGTGGAGGTGGTAAGGTCAGCTCTGTAGGTATCTTTCTGCCTTTAAATCTTCTTGTTCCCTGACTTTGTGTGCATGCTGTGGGGTTTGTTTATTTTTTCCACCTTTGTCACCTTCTCTGTTAAATGTAAGTTCTTGTCAGGTATGCTTCAGCTGTTTGCTGAATGTTCTTTGCTAGGTTATGGATCATTGCCCTGTTGGAAACTTTAAAGACTTTCTAACCATCAGGTTATGGTTTGTTTGTTTGTTTTTTTTAAAGGCTACAGGCATGGACGGTGTCATGACTTCAAGCCTAACACCATTATAATTGCATTTTATGACCAAGAGTATTCTAGAAACCTGAAACAGTGAACATTTTCCAGAAAATGTCATAATTGTTCGGTCAGGGCAAGCAATTTTTTTTGTCAAAGTTGTTACACATGTGGCTTAACTACCTAACAGTTCTGCCCTGATTTATCAGTTGCACCTGAAAATGGGGGAGGAGGGAGGAGAGGAACAATGTAACTCTTATGCTGCTAGCCATAATGATTAGCACCTGCATTGGCCTCAGCTGGGCATGAGATTTTGTCACAAAGCCTATACTCTTTACTTTTTCTACACTTCCATGCATGTTGGGATGTGTCAGAACCACGGAGTGAGATAATTTAGTACAACAGGTATACCCAGATGGTGTTTTAGAGACTTATTTTGGTGGTAAGTTTATATATTTATATATATACAATTGTATGGATTATTCTGAGTTGTGAGGATTTTTTTTCTTCCTTCTCTATTGCCTGGAAATGAGAAAATGTCATCTACTTCTAAGAAATAGGCATTGAAACAGGTTGCCTGGCTAAAAATGTTATCAATACAGTGTATTTCACCTGTCTCTCAGGTAGTTACAAGAGCGGTTTCTTTTCCTTGGTAGTGATAGTAGGGAAACTGAGTGGGATAGGGTGGAAAGAAAAGGCATAAGTGCCTTTTCTCTCCTGCTCTCAGACTATAAGGCTCTTCTGCGTATAGATGACTGGCTGATGGGGATTTGCTTTGTTTGGATAGTATCTCCATAGGACTTACATGCATGCTCTTCCTCATGAGTTTTTAGGTGAGGTGAAACAGAATGTGATACAGCATCTTTTGTAGTCCCAGTAGCTTTCTCTCAGCAAAATAAATGGTACAAATGATATTTCTTTTATGGCCTGATTTTATTCAACGGACCATACAGATAATTCTCAATGACACAACAGATATCCAAGTATTAAGTATGGACTGTGTTCTATTCAACAAATACAACTATTTTTTTTCCCAGTGGAAATCCCTTTTATTTTTTTCTTCAGCCCATGATTTTATGGTAGTTTTCTCTCTGAGCTACGTGATTGTTGAGACCTTCTAGCCAGGGCTCGGAAAACTGAACCTCAGTGCCCACTATCACGAAGCAACAGCATTTAGTTGGGTTAATATAGGCTATGCCGATTCTCTGTTTCTGATGTTGTTGTGCCCAAATAGCTAGTAACTTGGTCAGAGGAAATCCTGCTTGGGCTCTGACTACTTTCTATTACAGTGAAAGCTTAGAAGGTATGGTAACCTCAAACTATTGCTACTGTAGAAGAAGAGCTTCCTGCTCTTTTCTGTATCATGGAACTGTGGGCTTTTATATTGCTTTGAACGCATCTTTTCGCATGAAAAAAACACATGGGATAGACTGTTGGATAATCTCTTTACTAATACTGTGTTTTGAAAGTGTATGGTTTAAAGGCTGATGTAAGATGTAATCATGAGCTACTTTAGGAAAGCTTTTCATTTTCCTGGGAATAAATTAAGGACTCTTGCAGATCTTCTTTACAAAATGGAGAAATATGCAAATATTATGCTGTTGGCTTATTGGATCCTACATAAAACTGGTATTTTTCTTGTCCTGTAAATACTAAATTATTAACTATTATCAACTACTTGTGTGTTATATAGCTCTTCTGTTTTAGTTTTTTTGTCTTGATTAGGCTTAAAACACTGTGCAAGTTCTACCTCTGCAGTTTGGAAGAAACTCATGGAGAACATAAGTCAATTTCCAGCTTTCCAAAAACCTTCTGAAGGTTAAACATAGTAAGGATATCTTAGGCAACTCAACTTTTGCTTCTGTTATTCTTGAAAATCAGTTGCTTGATCAAGCTCTAAGGTTTTTCTTCCCTAACAGAGTTCATAGTTTTGAGTAACTCCAAGAATCACTTTGGGTGGTGCATATATATATATGAGACTTTGCCATATATATATGGCAAAGGCAGTGAGTATGCAGTGTGGAATGTCCTCTGCTGTTAGTGATGTTAAAAGTTAGCTTATTAAGTCCATTATTTTGAATTATGTACCACTGTAGAGACTTAAGAAACTGTCTTGTTTGTCCAGAAACCTGAACTTCTGTAACTGTTGTGACAAACTTGAAAACTAGTGTCTGTATATGTATTTTAAAGAGATGACTTGCTGGTAATGTTCTGGACTGTCTTCCTCAGAGAAGACTACCAGATGGTGCAGTGCTGAAACTTGGTAGCAGTGGTTTCATGGGAAAATTGAGCAGTCTCTTTACTGCATGCTTTTCTGAGCTGCACAAGTGGGTAGGTAAATACTTGTGCTTACAACGCAAATGGTGACTCATTGGCACCAACCACTGCAAGACTACTGTCGCAGTCTTATTTGGAGATGTGTATTAAAAATGAGACTCCAAAAAGACTTAGAACGAGGAAATAATCTTGGGAAGAAATGCAAAAAAAAAAAGTTGGCTTCTGAAGTTTCACTAAGTCAGAGAATGACTAAGCAGTGGAAGCTTACAGTAGCAATGTAGGGTTTTTTCAACTTTTTCCCCTCTGAATTCTTGTTTTTCTATGTCAGGTCTGTCACTGCTTTGAGCTTAAGCTAGAGCATGAGATATGAAATGTTGGAGCATAATGAGACAAATCAGCTATTCCTGCTTTACATTGGCAAATGAGTGGTAAACTCTAAGGATTCTAATTTACTGTTTACTTAATGTGATTAACAAGCAAATTGTAACTTGAGAAATTGTATGTGAGGACAAAATTTCTCTGATATATGGATTGTCTTCCTTTGTCTTATGTGAGCAATGGCTCACTCTTGTCATTAGACCTCAGTGTTTTTTTTGTTTTTTTTTTAATAAAAATAGAGAGGACCCAAATACTGCATGGACTTTTAATGTCTTGTTAGTCAAATACTGATGAGTTGAGTCAGTTACGTGTAGAACTTGATCAGTATACTCCAACCAACTTCTGTTTAACTTCTGAATGAGTGATATGCAGTCATTAAAGTTTTTCAAACGCTTTCTGAGCTTGCATGAATCTGAGGAAGCTGTTCTGGGAAGTACCTAGTAAGCCAGTTAGAATTTGCTTTAAGTGATAGAAACCATGCACACTTAAGAATTCAAAATATAACAATTAGATTGTGTTGCTCTACATTTTCTCTATGGCTACATCTAATAGCAGCACTGTCTCCCTGAAACGCCCCTGAGTGATTGAGCCAGGGATGCAATACAGCAGGGAGTAGAAAGAGAGGGAAGGAGGGTTTGCTGCTGTATCTAATAACAGAGAGGTTAAGCAGAATGCAGAAGTAAACTATTTACGTGCCAAAAAAAAAAAAAACCAACCTAAAATGTGATGCGCATACTCTACTGCAGTATTTTGAGGAAACTTACTGGTTCAGAATAGTCTGTCAAGATAGGTTTTGTTAATTTTTTTTTTGTTATTCTGCATTGCTTGGAAGAACTAAAACCTAAAGCAAAGACAGTGCTGTTTTTGCTTCTGCACTTGTAATTCTAGCATCTTGCTGATTGTCCCATGGAACGTACCAACTACTTAACATTCTGTTTTTGTCATATATCTGAGTTGCCTTCACCACCTTTGCTTCAGACTAGCAAGTCCTGGAACAGGGGTTCTTAAGTGCTGCTCTGAACAGTGTGTGTGTGGGTCTCAGCTAATGCAGTCTACTTGGATTAACTTTTCTGAAACTTCCTTGTGGACAAATGTTGAGTGTGTACGTGTGCATGCAATTAGCACATGGAAACACTGTATTTCTTGTTTCTTGGAAGCTTGTGGAAGAGGAAATGAAAGTTTAAAGTCATTTCTTCCTCTTATTCATGATGGTGGTTTTAAAATGGTTATCCATTCTTATCAGTTCCATCCTAAAGGAAAGATCTAAAACAAAAAGTTGCTTTTTTTTTTACCAATGCCAAAGACCTTGTCTGTCACTGTAGTAACTTTATGTAAAAAGTTGGTTGAACAAAAGCAGAAAATTGTGCCTCTTATTCTGCTCCTTTCATGCTCTTTCCATCTTTGCTGCACTACACTAAAGCAGCATATTCTGCTTTAATGCTCTCTCTTCTGCTTTCTTCATCTTCTGTGGAAGCTTTCCTGATGCTCACAATGGGGAAGTTTGGCTCAGTGGACAGACCTATGTACAGGGCCTACTAGAGGACCACATTTTAGGTAATGCTGTTAGGTATTTATAGATAGATCCTTTTAGCCAATATTTATACCAATTGTTTGGCTTAGTTGTAACTATGAAGTGTTACAGGAGATAATCTGTTTTAACTACTTAAGGATATTTAAAAATGTTTGCGCTCTCATTTTATTGTAATTTTCATTAGAGCATAGCTGTACTGTAGCATTTCAAATTTAAAAAAAGAGCAAATGAATTAATGATATTTACAAGGTATTTTGTTTCTTACCAGTTTCATGGCAAGCACTGGTGTATTGCTTTCATTTTGTAAATAACTTATTTTTTCTCATTTGATATATTTTGTTTCCTATTAAAATACCAGTATGTGAAGTAACATTTTTAAGTAGTAGCTGATAAAATCTCATCTTAATCGACATTTAAAGTATATATATATAAAGAGCTCTAAATGCAGCAAAAGAGTACTTTGTCTGCAAATTGTCCTCTTCATTACAGCAGTGTCTCTATTAAACCTGGGATGTCCATTTCAGCCCTCCCCCTTAAGAGGAAGGCTCTTTTGATCTGACAAAAGAAAGCATCTGCACAGGCTGGAGTAGCTTTTGAAGACAGTATTACACCTGTGGGTTTTCTGTTGAAGCTCTTTATCTTCTGATGATGCAAATTTGTAGCTCTTAATTAAGACTTGTGGAGGTGAGATATAGTATCAGTGCAAGCTAACGTGCCAGATTGACATTGCATGTTAGAGATCATACAAAGGCAGTAGGGGTAAAGAGTCAGATCCTCTGAGGTGTAAGCTGAGTAGAGATTTGAGGAAATTCAAAGAGAGCTGTCATTTGATAGGGACAGGACGACCTGTGATGTCATCCACTGTTGCATTATTGTGAACTGCTTTGTCTTCCCTTGCCCGTCTGTTTGTAGCTGGGCCTCAAATGACCTTCATAAAGAGATTAATATGTAGTATGATATTACAGATTGGCCAAGCAATGCTGTTGGTGTATGAGAAAGGTTTTTCATTTTCTCCCAGTCTTAGCAGTGCTTTATGTCGATTAAACTTGTACTTATTTTAAGGCTTCTGTCTAGGCAGAAACCTTAGCATTGTTTTAGCTGTATGTTTAAGAAAGCTTTTTAAAGGTCTTTTAAAGCTGTGGAAATTTCCAGGACAAACATGTGCGCACACACACACACACACATATGCACACACAGAACTCTAGTCTAATAGCTGCTTTGCGAGTAGAGAGAAATATGAACAGGAACCGCAGACATTTTGGATGTCAGCCTGTGAAATTTTCCACTATTTCCTTTAATAACATGCAGGCATGCTTGTGTTGCTGGAATTTCAGTTAGAAGTTTCATTCTGACTGAAACTTCCAGCTACTTCTTGAGTGAATGCCCCCTGCAAATGAATTTTCATTAAAAAAATAAAATTCTGATGTGTAGGAATTTGTGTACCCGAACACATGCTGGATGCCAGTGGTTGATATGTTAATCTTGCCTTCAATTTCTTGTTTCACAGTTTAACTGTTTCTATTACCAGCTAATCACTGCCAGGTGACAGTTCACCTTGTTTTTTGCTTCCAGTTTTAATTTGAATAAGGACTGCCTGTTACTAGAGATCTTAATTGTCATTATCTTTGACCTACTGAAGGGACCAAGGTGCTAGGAAAAATATCCTGCTCTAATCATATTCTTCTTTAAAACGGCTAACTTTTAAACCTGTTTACTGGCTATTTATAAAATTACTGTAGCTTCGTATACATTGGTGGAAGCAAAGCTAAAGGGCTTTACAAGTTCAGTCTCATTGGTCTACCTTGAAGCTCTTCTCAGATAAATTCTTGTTTACAGAAAGGCTTCCTGACCTTTCTGCAAGAAGTAGGCAACTCTGTACATTGAATGTGCCTTGTCTTTCTGTTGCAACAGATATTCACTGTTGACTTGTTCTCTTATGCTAGGGCATGAAGAATCCTTTATATTATGTTTTTTGTTGGTTCTTTTTTGTGCTGTGCTTAAGTGGTGAAGTGAGGGCTAAGGTGGTGTGTTGTGGAAAAAGCAAGTAACAACACAACAAAGTGACTTCTTTCCAATATTAATTGAAAATATAAAACCAGAAGCCTTTAAATACATTCCCATGTAAAGCTATCTTCCTGATGCTGTGCACTGCACTTCCACAGCAGCTCAGGCCAAGTCAGGGCCATTGTGACTCCTTTCTCATACCTGTCGTCTTGCTCTAAGACTGGTGCTTTTGTAGTCAGCAAACTGATTCTGTTGAATCAGATTTCTGAAAATTGCTGTTACCTGTCCCTCCTAAGGAAGTTTAAATAAAAATAAAAAGAAAAAAGAGGGAAAAGAAAAATGCTGCAAAGCCCCTGAACTCGAGAAAACCCACCGAGGTACTTTATGGCTTTCCATTTACCCCCTGGTTCATGGATATCATTTCCAGTGCAAAGGAGTGGATGGGGTGAGACTGTAGTAGCCAGTTTAATAAAGTTAAAGCCAAGTGGAGTTCCTGTAAGATGCTATTTCTGAAACAACTATGTTATAGAAAAGAGATTCAAGTGATACCTGGAGGTAGAAGTTCAACACCATTCACCTGTCTTCGACTTCTACCAGGACGAGTTGGTAGTTTTAATAATTTCACATTACTACTGACAGTTCTTGGTCTGTTGTATCAGCATTGGAAAATTAATTTCACTGAAGTCAAGAGGCATTCAGTAGATATATTCAGTGCTGTTCCGGAAGCTGATGTTGAGAAACTTGCAAACACTTAATATGGATTTGTTGCCAGTGTAGTGTGTATAGATATTACTAAATTATTGATCTATTGAAAGGGTAAGTACTGCTATAATGCTCTTGAGAGGTAGAACTAATCTATCAGATCACTTCTGTAGATATTCAAAAAATGAGTATCCCCATCTCATAGAGCCTGGTGTTGAAAGGTTTGACAGGTCAGTAGGATTAGAATATATTATGTTACTTGTTGTGAAGAGCTTTCTCATGCTTGTTTCTCCTGTGCTGCTGTAGTTGACTGATTCTTTGTAGGTGGTAAGGATTTCTTGTCTTTAACCTCAATATAGAAGTCTAAGAACTATAAGTATCTTTTGTTTTAGTTGCATGTTAAACTTTTATCAGCTCTTTTGGGGGTGAAATATATGGTTCTCTAGCTTTTGCTGTATTTTCTTTAGTTTATGTGATACTGCAGCATTAAAGCAGTAGTACAATGTGTGATCCTTCCTGATAAAGTAACTTGTGCAGGGACAGAGTAATACTGAAGTCCTCTTTTGTACTTTTTGAGTTATTTGCATATACACAGCAGATGCTACTTCCTTCCCAGGAGCTCAAAAACTCTACTGCTCCTGTAACTTCAGAGTAAAACCAAACCTCTTGTGTCTTAATTCCACTATTAGCTCTGTTCTCCTCCCTACTTGATTACATTGTCTGCTCTTCTTACCACAATGGACAATGCTGCTCAAATTTCAGTGATTAGAAACCTTAGGTATTAAGTGCAGCAAACCAAAACACAGTGATGCAATTTCTACCTAGCCATGTATTCCTAAGAAGGGAGATCCTGTTAATGTGTATGCTGACAGATGCTGTAGTGTAAGCTTGTACCTTATTGTCTGTAGCACTGGAGGATGCTATGAACTCCGAGTTATATGAAAGGTTTCAATCAGGCATGTGACTTCTGTATTTCAGTGCCTATGTAAGAACACAAACACCACAATATCTGAAGATACAAATTCTAAAGGTGTTGAGATCTCTGAAAGTGAGAGAATATATGAAAAGGAGGGGCAGGTATTTCCAGGTAGTTTAAAATGCTATGCAGCTTTTATGATGGGGAGGATGTGCTTCTAGTCTTTCCACAACTTTCTTTTTTAAAATAGCTTGTTTTGAACAGGACAAAAAATGTTTAGTACTAATCATGTGATAACTAATTATCTTTTTTTTTTTTAGATAATAAAATGAGATCTGTGTGAGTTTGAGTGGAGTACTGAATGGACAGATGAGTATGAGAAGTCTTACTGAGTGGCTGTGAATTAGATTTAGGTATGTCTTAGGTAAGCTTTTCAGCAAAGGAGCATGCTCAGAGACAGCTTGTAGTTTCTCACTTTCTCTGCTTCCAAAGCATTCTCTATTCAGCCTGTTTTAAAGTGTATGTCCTCACTGGCAGCAATTCCACTGGTATGGAGACTGCACAAATGTTTTTCTTTATGGTAAGTGCAAATCCATGAAGTTGGCTGACTTTCTGAGGCAGAACACTCCTAACCCTTGTTTCTAATTAGATTACAGAAATGTTTTGCCTATGCTAGGATCTCTTCGATTCTACCTCAGCAATCTATGAAAATTATCTGATTGGCCCCTGCTGGTTGGAGTTTAGGGAAAAGATGGGTCTTGCAAGTGCAGCTTAGTTTTAAAGTAAACTTTTATGTCTGACTGCTAGCTTTCTGTAACTAACTAGTTAAATATATTCATAAATAATCATTTAATGTTAATCAATCATTTAATGGGAGTGATTCTACTGAATATTTCTGTTAACTAGCACTCTTCTGTACTAGCTATTTCATTTTTATTTACATCCAAGACATCACCTGCCTCTGCCAGACCTCCATGAGCTAGTTGCATGCTATGTGGAGAAAAACTCTTTTGGGCAGCACTGTTAATTAGTTTCAGGTTGGTTTCAAACTTGTTTCAAGCTGATGAGGTTGCACAGGTGAAAGTAGGAATATTCCAGTGTGCAAAATATTCATTTTACTCCCATCTTGCTCCAAGTTGGGCACAGCAATGCTCCATAAAATTTATTTGTATTAGAGACTTTGAGGAAAAAAATAACTTTTTTCCTCAAAGTTGTGGTATTGCAGACTTTCTTCACTCATTTGCCAAACTCAGGACTGTTCTTTGGATTAACACAGAGTAGAACCAACTTTCAGTAGTGTGTTATGTTAGCATACTTCAACTCTTATGCTGTGTGGACTTGTATAGCCCCGGTTAGTTGTATTCATACGGAATATACAGTGTCTACCACAGCACACTTTGATTCTATCCTTTTGAAAAAAATCTAACTTCCTCCTTCAATATTGAGAGCCAAGTGCAGGATGGATGTGCCTGCCTGGTGTCAGCTGAGGATGGAGGCTTTGGTGGTGTTACCATGGCAACTGCCTCTGTGAGCTGTCTCAAGGTCACTCAGCAGTTGTAGCCTGGAGTGCTTGCTGCTTAAGCAAAACATCTACACCAAGTGTAATTCAGGAAATGATCAGTGCTTTGCAAAAGCAGCAGTGATGATGTAAAGTGGTATTTTATTTAGGGTTTGAGGTTCTCTTTATTCTGTGTTTTCATCCATCAGATATTTTGAGACTCTAGGAATAAACAGAGGGTAGTTGAAATGTAAGCTGTCTAGTATCAATGGCATGTAAAAATTGTCTTACTTGAACGCCAAGGAAATATAGTAGAAAATAACATGGAGTTGCTAGAAACTGAAAATCATGGATAGAAGTTGGTGACCAACCCTGAGGCTTGTGGTGCCAAAGCAACTGCCTACATTAGTGGAAATTTAGACAAGGTGATGAAAACTCTTATGCCAGGTTGAGAATTCAGAGCTGCTTATGTTTAAGGGCTTCTGCTACAGGACATTCAGATTCATTCTTGCATCTAAATCCTGCTGGATATAACTTAAGAATTTCAAATGCCCTATGGATATTTTCAGTCTAATGCAGAGCAATTCGGAGATAAGGAGTTGTTCGTGAAGTTGATCCTGTGTCTGAAGTTACAAGGCATCATATGCATACAAAAAATTGAATTAAGTAAGCTAACATTTCATTTGAATGAAATAGTACTGTTTCCTTGTCTATGAATGGTTACATGAGGAGTAAATGTGACAGTACTTGGTGGCTTTTTCTTTGTGCTTTTTTTTCCCGTGTCCTTTTTTGGATTTCTTCTTGCACCATTTGCTGCCATGCTACTACTTTAGTCCATGAAAACAAAACCATTAGATTCAGCATCTTGGTGTACTACTGATGCTACACAGGAATACTGGGTGAGCTGATACTACCGTTTCATGGTTTACAGGGTATGCATACATATAAGGAGGGAATGAAAATATAAGAGCTGAAGATAACAGTAGTCCAAACAGTTGCTCTATACCTTCAGTAAAACAAGCCTAAACTCCCATAGGGTGTGGATGGGGTGTGGGTTATGTACAAATTATTGGTAAGAGTTTTAAGATATCTCTGCTATTAAAGTTGGTCTGTAAAAGATATTTTCCCGAGTGTCTGCATCTTCTTCCCCAGAGCATGCAATTTTAACATGTCATGAAAATACTAGTGTATTGTTATAACGTGAGGTGATAGCAAGAAATGAAGCGTTTTCACCTGTGCCATGTAATAGAAGCTTCCAGAATGTGATAGAAAAGTAATTTCTACATGATACAAAGTAGTGGCGTATATAAGTTCTTAGTTCCTTGGCTACAAAATAAGCAATCTTTGCTGGCAACTAAGAGAAGTATCTCCATGAGATTCTGTTTGAGCCTTGGGACTGGTGTCTGCATTAGTAATTACCAGGACTATGTATGTTTCAGGCTTATCACCCCAAAGTTCTCAGTGCAGTCCTGTAGCTGAGCCACCACAACATGGCTCTCGTTGCTTTGCTTTGTTAGCCTGTGCTGAGTTCCAGGGTAGACCTATCCAAATTTTTGAACTAGATTATTGCTGAGTGCAGTGTCTTGGCTACCATGTTGATAGAAGGTAATTCCAAAGCTGCCTTAGATGTATTCAGGCAAACAGAATCATAGAATGCATATCTTAATCTGTTTAAGAGGAGAAAGTCAACTTTGTATTTCACTTAACGTGAGGGTTTCCTGAAAGTGAATGGGTGAGAGTTGAGTCAACTTCACTCCTCTCTTTTTCTTCATGGTTTGTTACAGTATGTTGCTCCTGTTTAACAACTCTCTGGCAGTTCACCAGCTTCTCTGCAGCTGTTAGAGACTTTTTGAGAATGCTAGTAGTTCTTATTTAACAAGATTAGATGAGCTAAGATGGCAGATAGTAACAGTGTTTTGTTTAAGTGTATGTACTTGCATTAGGTAAAATAGACTCAAGTTTAGCTATGCTAATTGCCTCAGCCACTGAAAACTTTTCTTTGCAGTAGCGAAGCTGTTTCAACTTTCTAAATTAATACTTTAAACAAAACCTTGGATGCTTTCCTATAGTCATACTCATTCCTCTGAATGTTTCTTCTATTACAGAGCCTTGCTACTTGAGAATTCCAATTCAGTCTAGACTTTTTTCCTTAAATAATAATAATAAAAAAACTTGCAAATCTTCCAGTCTTTTCTTCCTCACCAAATAAAGTTAGGCATTTCTCTAGCATTGCATACAAAAATTGATTCATTTAGAACAGACTCCAATATACTGTTTTAGTTTAAAAAGAAACTCCATCAAACAAACAAAAACTCCAAAACACTACAGGCCAAAAAAACCAAAACTCACTGCCATTTTATTACTGTGGATGAAATGGAGTACTTCTCTTCTGTACTCTGGCTTCATAGCATTGTCAGTGGAATAATATAAGTAACGGAAAGCCGTATGGAGATCTTAGCAAAGTGTGTTGAAGCAAAGGTATCGATAGGGAACCAAATAGAAAAAGCAAACCTTCCCTCCATAGACCAGTACCAAAAAGAATGAACACAACTGAAAAATGGTTTGTTCTAACTTGTTTCACGTTTTAGTGCATTTCTAGCATATTCATTGTAATCAAAGACTTCACCTCTAGAGCAGAGATTCCACAAGCTTCTTTGGCTTTTCTCTGTATACTTGCATTGAAGGTCCTTGTACATTTCAACGTTATATTCAAGAACCTGAGGAGCCCTGAAGTGGATTTAGGTAATTGCATAAGTTCTTAATAGAACTCTATCCACAAACAGTTCTAGCTAGTATTTCATAAGTGAAAGAATTTGCTTTAAGGCTTGTTATATAAACTGTATAGAATATAATGTGAACACATTCAGCTCTTATGAGAATGTTCACCAATTGGACTTGGCAAAAATGCTTTTTAATAGGAAAAAATTGTACAAATGGCTCCCCTGCTTTTTTTTCTAATCAATTTAATTATCCCCAACCTAGCAGGCTTTTACTTATTCTGACTGTAAGGAGAAACTCACTGAAAGGTCTGCTAGAATGACACCTAGTATGGGACTCTATACAGTTAATGCTTTCAGTCATGGAATGTATCTCTACCTGCTAAAAGGCTAGAGAAATAGAAGGCCAAAGCACAGGTCACGTGTCAAATAAAACAAAGAATACAGAAGTGCTTAAATACCTTTAGAAGTTGAATTTTTTGCTTGTTTGGAATTAAGATGTTTTGGTTTTCTTCCATTTGGGATAATTTGTATATTCTCTTCTTGCTCCCTCACTTCCAGATCTGACTAACATTGCTCCATGCAGAAGTTAACTGCCACACTTTTCAACTGCTCTGTCTGCAAAGCTACTGCTGCCCTGCTAGAAATGTAAAGTTCAATATTAGTGTTTACTGCTTCAGAGCAGAAGTTTGTTTAACCTTCTCAGAGGAAAATTACTGCTTACTAAACATACAGGTGGTCATCAATTGCTATTAGTCTGAAAGCCTTCTGTATCTGCGATAAATGTATTAATGTGCAGTGATTTCTGCTAGTGCTCACTGTGTCTCTAGGGAAAGCAGGTATTTCATAAACCAGAGTTTTAGGTCAGACATCGTCTATAGCACATCTATAGGAAAAGAAAGAACTGATTTACAGAACTAGCTAAAGCAAAACACAGGCAGCATTGCAAGTACACTGTCATGGAAGTGATTAAGGACTGGAGTGAGCACACTGCAAGTTTTCACCACCACTCTTAGCCAGAGCCTGGTTTTGACTCTAAATGTGCTTCTGCACTCAGCTTTGGGAATGAATCTAGAATTGGTCCCAGTGTACCTTCCAGATGTGGCTGAAGAAGGAGTTCCTGGGGGCATTCAAGGCAAAGCTCCTAGAAGTGATGTCACTGGTGGGCTCAGGGTGTGAGAATCAGTCCCTTGAGGGAGTTCAGAGGCTGTTCTAGAAAAACTTGTAGATGTGCTTATTGGCATGTATCTAGAAAGGATCCTGGAAGTCAGCCCACAAAGTCCTAGGAGCATGCTGATTCTGTGTGATCATTTTAGACATGAAGATAGAAATGGATATAGAGGGAATTCCGGAAATCGTTTTTAGTTTGTAGAGGCGGTGCTGGAAAAAGATCTACCACCACATTTAGACTCAGACACAGAAAACAATAGCTGAGAAAGATGTTCTTAGTGTTTTAACCGCACGCCAAATTTGGTTTGTTTTTATTGTCATTGTTAGAACTCCTGTCTGAGTTTGGCACCTCATTTTGAGCACTCCAGTTTTCTGTTAGCAGATAAAAAGATGCTGGGTTTTGTTAGCATTCTTTTGAGACCCAATGGTTCCTTGCCATGCATGTCAATTCTTGAATGGGTTCTGGCCTCCAGACAAGGTTATATATGGTGTGAATCAGGTATTTCCACGTGCAGGAGTGCGCAAAACCGGTTTGTTGTCTTTTAAAGATGAGCAGATTCTCATGCTTCTTCCCTATTTCTTAATATATTTGAAACACAGAAGTGTCTTAGGATGTTGTTCTCAAAGGTGTTGTCTTTCTTTCAGATCATTATTACGTAAACTTTCTTTCCTAATAAATCAATCATGAAATTGTCCCAGTTGGCTTGGCCTTGTGAAATGCTTTTAAAAAGTATCTACAGCAAGTCCTACAGCAGTGTGGGAGATTTCACTGTTACAAAGTTATACTAAACGGGATTGTTCCATTACTGTCAAACTATGTGAATGTAAGACTACATTTCTCTGTGAGCTACAGAGTTCTGTTGTTGTTGTTTTAAAGTTTTGTAATGAAACTTAAGAAGCACTCAATGATTACGAGAAATAATATCAAGCAGTTAAGTACAGTTTTGTTAAGCGATTAATAACCTTTTATTTGATATACTGTGGCAATGGGAGATTTAGTTCTCTGGGTCTAACCTAACTGATTTATTTGTTGAGCTAAAAAAAATGTTTTGTAAGCACATAAATTCCTAGCTGCAGCAAGGAAGCTGACTTGCTATAGCAACTTATTTATTAAGTTACTGCTAATGAGAAGGGACTTGACTAAAGTTAAAAATAGAGCACATTGAACTTGACATGAACCTTAATATCTTTTCCAGCTTTTACAGGGATTGTACTGTGAATTGTGTATTGTTGGTTTCTCACTGATTGAAAGTATTGAAATAAACAGTGTATTATGAAATAAAGCCTCTGTCGTTGCTTTGTTTACATTCTGAATACTTTATCTAAATGCTTCTTTACAAATTTGATGCCAAGTTCAATTTTGAACATGGGATTTCTAAGTTGTATTAAGAATTGAATTTTTAAAGGCAGAATACATTGTTGAAGACATAAGACAACTGAAATGTCTTTATTGTGAAAGTCTAAAGCACATACATGTTGTTTACTTGAACATTGAATAAAACCAGTGTGGTAGCTCAGATATTTCACTGTAAGGTGTTTGTTAGTAGGGTCTTAAGGTTGTTTATGTGTTTGAGCTTGGTTTTGCATGAATCTTTATTTTGCATTGTACAAATTCATTTACTGATTTAACTGCCAATTTATTAATTACTACATAGATACGCTACTCTAAAACAATTTTGCAAAGGCTATTGCATGAAGATTTGCCATATAAAGAAAGTATAGTGGACTTGAAAGTACAAAGATAACTCTATGGAACAATTTTTGAATTAGAAATGATTCATCAGCACTTAAGCTGTCTTTTTTTTTTTTTTTTTTGCTTAAGATTACAAGACACCTGTATAATATAACCCCGAGTGTAATGGAAGAGCAACAGGAAAAAAAGTGTTTTGGTCTTCGGGCATTTCATTTTTTCCTCTTCATTATCTGGTGGCAAAGTTAAAAATAAAAGAGGAATTTTCAGTTAGTGTAGAGCTTAACTGCAGAACTTGCTGCCACTGAATATTGTATTGATTCTCATGGGTTCAAAAAGAAATTAATTTGCTCATAAAGGAGAAACCCAGCTCCTGAGAAACTTAGTCCTTCAGAACCAGGGCATTCCTAAGCTAGAGAAGTTTGAGAGTATGCACAAACAGTTACATGCTTACCTTGTCTTTTTAGGCATTCGTACTGGCTTCTATTGGAGAGAGAAGACTGCTAGGTAAGTCTCATTTGACTTGATTCTCTGGGTTACTTAGATTTGTGACAAATGATCAAGAAAAAGCATTGATGTTTAGGGAATTTGGAGAAGGGAAGAGACAATTGCAGTTCTCTTAAAATAAGACTTATGGTTTGTTTTTTTTTTAATTAGCAGTCTGTACACTGTGCTCTCTTCCACCTCCTCTAAACTTGAGGAAATGCATGGTATGACTTTGTATATATGTTCAGTAGTATGTAAGGCTAGTGTGCTTTGTGGGGATATCTGGGCCATGAAAGAATGTAGTTGCTTTTTAAAGAATGTTGTAGTGGGATGAAGTGCTAGCATCCTTCTGTGTGTATATTTGCTTTTAGTTCTTAATCTGATATCACTGATGCCAGGGTTTTCTTCTTAAACAGGCAGTGATGTAAATTCTTTTCTCAGAACAGTTATTCTGAAACAATGGTGATGAAATGAAATTTTGTAGCTCTAACTGTTTGGGCCTAGAGTGTTATAATGTGTATCGTCAGGGTATGGTTCTGGTTTTTTGGTCATAACTTGGAGAGTTAACGCATTTAGCCTTCAGTACTCCAGGATATGAGTTAAGTGTTAAGCTTGTACCTGTTGCTGTTGATTAGTGAAACTAATAGCACGTGTGGACACCCTATTCAGTGAAATCTTGTTCCTTGGAAAGGAAGCACCTTCTTCATAGTAGTATCTTGTAATAAGTTCAGCCTCTTCTCTCTGCAGTTTAGCAGGGTGCCCTGTGATAATATTCAGTGACCTTGGCTTGGTTAGAGTGAGGGAAAGTCAGAGCAAAATGAAGAAAATGAAAGGAGACAGGAAAAGGAAAACCTTTCAGAGAATGTTCTCCTCTAAGCACAGAGAAAACTGTTCTGTTTCAGGTAGCTGCACTCAATGTTCTTAAGTAATGATTTACAGACAAATGCCACACTGAAGTAAATAGTATGTGGTAGAGAGAAGAGATAAATAATTTTTGCTCTTGTCTGGGTGGAGACACGTCTAAGCAGGTTGTCTGACATAAATCTACCTACAATTAAAAAGTCTAAATCATGGTATTTATGTTCAGACAGAATCACTGACATCAGATTTAAGTTTTTGTATGTTCTTCAGTTCCCTCCATTCTGTACAGTACTTATCCTGTTATTGTATGCATGTTGTCAGTTATAGCCTTCACCTGTGTCATAATATGGTGGAAGCCCAAGTGTTGGTAAGGTTTGGTAGATTTTTGAATTTTTTAATGGATGTTTATGTATGCTGAAAACACTTAGTTGTCTTTAAATAGAAAATATTAAAGCTATACCATGCCTAGAGATAGTAGTAGTGGCTTTTCTTTTTATGAGGCCTGGGAATACAAAATTCTGATTCTGATGTGCATAAACAACTCATTTCTTTTGAGTTCCATGTCAGCATGCTGTACTATTATAGAAATGCAGTCAGTGTAGTGTTTACTGACAAGAAGACGTTATCAACTACAGTTGATAGGTGATGTATTCCAGTTTTATGGCATAAACATATGACTGATGGTAATCACTTAGCTGTTGATATGCTTAGCAGACACTAATAAAAACCTCCCTGTATGTAGGTGTGTCAGAATACTGGTTTTAAAGCTTAGCATCAAATTAGGCTTTGAATTGTCTGCAAAACACCTGAGAATTTGCTAGAAGAGAACGTATGTTTAAATTATGGTGGATACGTCTTGGCTGTCCTATTAGACAAATGCTCAAGCAATGTGCCAGGGTTTTATTGAATGCAAAATATGATTGTGTTGGTCTGGTGTGGGAACTGAAGATACAGTGCGTTTAAGAAACAGCTCTGTGCTGGTGTTTCTTCTAGTGCACTATATAAAAATACATAAAATTGCTTCCTAATGTTGTGAAACTACACAACTATTTAGCCATTTATCTACAAAGAAGGAAGCAAGGATCTGTAACAAAGCATTGCAAATGTTTTTGGCACTTAAAGGGGAAGGATGTGATCTGTTCTTCCGTTTTTTGGCAGTCACTGACCTCTTGTATTAACTTCCACAATGGCTGTGAATCTTCCTGAAATTACTTGTAATTTCTGTGCTAATGATGACAGTGTCATTTTGGTAAATGCTGCAGGTAAACATCAGTGTTTGAAAAGTGCCATTTGTATAAACAATAAGGAACATAACTGATTTTTTTGATTAGTAAGCAACTATTGCAAAAATACTTGCTGTGGGAATCCTTGAGAGGGTAATGAGAGATTTATTTTAAAGTATCATCTCAATGAAAGTTAGGGTTTTAATTTTTTTGGCTGAATATTGGGGGGGGGGAAGAATCAAGATGTTTTTATGCAATGGAATTGTTCATAGTGTACAAGTTGTTAGGGACATGTCCTTTGTGTGATGAGAATATTTGTGGATTTAGGCAATATCTAAAGATTCAGAAGATTAATAAAAACATCCTGTGATTAAAGCAATAGCAAAAAGAATGTGGTAACAATCCTTGGAATTAAGGCAAAGTGAGATTAATTGTAAAGCTCTTTGTCCTAGTAACCCATTCTAATGGTATCCGTTTCTCACTGGGCTGCAGTGTATAATTCTCTGATAATGTCTTACTGATAATTGTAGAGACAATGTTAGCATCAATCCAAAGCTTTCTAACAAAGCCAAGGCTGCTTTGAGAATTTCACTCTTCGAAATGTGCTACTTAGCTTGTAACAAGTCCTGCATCTTGCCCTTTTTTTGTAGGACTCGGAGGTGAATCTATGGCATCTCACTGAGTGCAATTTCTTTCATTTTGTATAGTACAAAAAGACACTGAGCCATTTCAGTTCAATTCTCAATCCCTGAGATGTAACATTAGTCCAACAGTGATATGCAAAACAAAGTTTTCATGTTTTAGCAGTTTTAAAAAAAAGTTTTAGCAGATGCTCTTGTGTTACAGTTGTTGGTATATGGAGCATGGGTAATATTTGAAGTACGGTAAGATGACCTGGCTTTGCAGTGGAGACACAAATTATTCTAACTTGAGAATGATTCTATTTTGTTCTTAATTTGTGGTTTAGTTGCAGGTACTCTATTAAGCTTTAATCTCTGAAAATGAAAATATTGTAAGATACCTGAAAACAAGCAGAGGAAAGGGTATTTTTAGTGGAATGCCCAGATTTGTTATACTGTGGATGGATCACTTCAAATTCTGAATGCTAAACGTTAACGTTGAACTAAATGAAGACCTCTTGCTACCTTACTAAATGTACTGTGTCTGCACACACTCAAATTTAGTCAGGGATGTTAATTACAGGACTGAGCTAGAAATACCTCCATGTTTCAAGGTCAAATTGTTTTAGAAATGTCACTTTTGCATTAAGTAGTTCTACTTCTCATTCTTTACAGTGAAGCAAAAATAACATGTAAGCACTGATGCTATACATAAACTAAACTTTTTTTATTTCATCTGTTCAGTAACTTCCTTTGTTTCCATTCTCTAATCTTGTAGTACCTCTTCAGATTTGAGTTATACCAAAAAGAAAAATCATTAACAAGGTTTTATTATGAGATTAGAGGGTAACAATCAAATATTAAAAGCAAGGGGAATGTGATGTGTGGCTCTTCTTTCTATCCTCAAAAGCACTCTTAACACATCAGGCATTTAAATCCCATTGAAGCCAGTTTGTGTGAGTCCATGCATATGTAACCTGAAAACCTCTCATGGATGGCTGTCTTCCCTCCTGGCCTTCTGCCCACAGTGGCCAAATGCTTTTGGAATTAAATCTTAGGGTTTTTTTCTTGTTTGTTTGTGGATTTCCCATCCATAGACTTGTGCTTTTGTTTAGTTTTAAACAAACTTGGTACTTCACGTTTGAAAATGTGAATACATCCAAAGCTTTGACTAAATTGAGTTGTTTTACAGTGTTAAATAATACATTAACTAATGTTGATTCTGTAGCTTACTTCCCATGCAAATGCATGAATAAATGTCCGTAAGTTCTGCATCTGCTGAGTAGCAAAATGTGCCTAAGGCAAGTCAGTGTGATTTATAGACTGTATTTCTTTCCAATTTGTGTGTTGCTACCCCCCTGTTGGCTGGTGTAAATATTTCCAGAAGTTAAGTCAGTGATTAAATGCCAGTTTAAAATCCTCTGTGAATGAGCAGTCTTAATTGCAAGCTATGAACTGTGATAACCAAGACAGCATAGATCTGTCCTGTTTAGTCCTCATAGGAGAAAAAAATACTTCGAATGGGATTGAAATTCCCTATATACTCAAGTTGGGCAAAGGCAAAGTTGGGATACAGGTCCTTGACAGAAGTAAGCTCTCCATTACAAGAGACCATAATCTATCACTGTTGGAAAGCAAATGTGATTGCAGAAGTAGTAATGCACCTTGGAGATGATATGAGGCATAAGCAAATAAAATAGCAGGGAAAATGTCTGTGAATTGACAAGAAACAGTCCCATAGAATCTAATAGGCAGCTGCACAGCAATGTGTTGAATTATGTATGTGCAGCAGGGTTGAAGGAAGAGGAGTTGAGAGTTGGAGTTGATGGTAGTATCTTAAGTCTTCTGAATTACCTCAGAAACTTAATATTTTCAGTTTAACTTTTTGTAAGCCTTTAAAAAGTCTATGAAAAAAATTACTAGAGTTTGCCATTGTGAGATTTCTGCTCTGTCTGCCAGCAGAGTTGTTGTATGGAATTCCACAGAGGTATTGACGCCACTTTGGCCTCTGGATTTTGTTCTGTCTAAGTCAGTTAGCCATTAGAGGGGAAGAAAAGTAATCCTGTAGTTGCACTAAGACCCCTTTCTCCTGTCTCAGCTGGGAACATGAATGGGGGTGCAGCCTTTGCTAAGCCCTTCAACTCACTGCTGCCTCCTATTCTGTGGGTGCTGCATAGGGGTGGGGCACAATAACCTGAAAAAATGTCCCAGTTCACTGGCTGTTGTGCTGCCAGGTACTTCAGCTGCTGCATATCTGACAGGTTTATAGGCAAGCTGCTCTTGGTCTTCATTATATGATGATAAAGCATGTTCTGTCCTGTCAGCATGGAGGAGCTGTGCAGTGACAAAGCTTGCTTGCTTGGATAAAATACTTGAGGATCTTGGCAAGTGACTTTAAACAAAACTGAGCATGTGCAGAGACTTGAAGGCTTTTACCATCTGTGCAGATGGAACATCAAAGCAGCAAGATGAAGTTTAGCTTGTTTTGTGATTTGATCAGTTTCTCTTCTAAAACCTGTAACTTCTCAGACTGAATAGAAAGTTATATTTTCTTCAGTGTAATTATCCTCTTTTAAAATGTCTGAATCAACTTTATACAAGTCTTTCACCAAAAGTAATTTTGAGGGGTGTGTGTGAGAGACAGTTGTTAAAGAATTAGAACAGGCTTCTGTGATGGAAAATGTTAGGCATCCTTAACCACAGTGTCTGCATAGGTAATGATACGCTTCAGTATATTTTTCTATTTCAGGCAAAGATGCCTACCCAAAACCAACAATGTTCCGTTGTTTCTACTACATCAGTTTGTTGAAATTACCTTCCATTCAGCAGATCCTCCTAATTTTAGCCTAGTATGAAACTTTAGTTGCAATGCTGACTTGCAATCAAGACTGTGTTAAACGTGAAATATATTAAGTTGTGTGTGTTCATAAATACAGTCAGTAGGGCCCATTTCCTAGATGCCCTTGTGGAGAATGTCTGCTGGTGTGTGGTTTTAAACATGTACCAGCAATCCTTTCTTTTCCTCACCCTCTGTTTGCTAACTGAGATTGTAAAATCTTTATTTTTTGCACAAAAAGAAAAAATAACGCTCTCTTTTGTTTGGTACAGGTCTTATTTTCATGACCTGTAAGCTTTGTGTCTGGAAGTAGAAGAGATTACATCAGTTTGGCTTTGTGCATAATGCAATTGTGGCTTATTTTCTAAATAAGTTCTTAAATATCTTTAATATTATAGGTGAACACAGCTAATTTCAAATTGAGTTTGGGAACAGCAGGTATAGCCCTCAGAAACTAGAAATAAGCATGTGCTATTGGCTTACAGGAAAAGCTTGCATGCTTTTCTCAAATGTGCTTTTCCTAAATGGAGTCAGAATAATACACAGTGTGGACTGGGTGGAGCCTCGGAGTCTCAGTAGGATTGAGACATGCTGTTAATTCAAGGGCAATCTCTATTAGCTTCATGAGCTGTATAATGAAATGTATAGATATAAAAACTAGATATGAATGGGAATTATGTAAAGTTTAGTAAAGGCTCCTCAGAATTGTTCACAATTACTGACATGCTGGTGCATCATTTTGTATCTTTTTGCTTGCAAACATGATTATACATGGCTTTAGTTAACTGATTGCTTATGTGGAGATCTAGTAAACATTTCTAAATATTTCTCAAGTTTTGTAATTAGTGTATTTTTGGAGTCTGTGTTAGAAATTGCTAGCATCTTCCCATCCCCCAGCTCTCAAGCTCAGAGTAGTCTAGTTTGCTTGCAGCTGCAGTGGTAGGCATCTTTCAGGAAGTGACCTTGGCTTGTATTAATCAAATTCAGAACACACAGAAAAGCTTCTTGGTAACATGCTGACTTGATGTAAAATTTTATAGCATCCATTTTCTTTAAAAATGAGGCCATCTTATAAAAAGGGAGCTTACTTCTGATACCTCAACTTAAATGAATTTCTCTAAAATACTTGGTATTTAGAGAAACTAAAATAACAAAAATATACTCCTGTTTTACTGAAAGGAAAATACCTTTTTATGTATGTAATGAAGTCTCAAATTGCTCTTGGCAAACTGTATTTTAGCCCAGATAAGCTATGAAAATAGTGTTATTTGATAGCTATTTTTCATTTCTCTTGTCATTTTTGAATTAGCATAGAAAAGGTTGGTAGTAGGGCATGATCTCACTCAGCTAAGATTCTCACGATACGTTTAAGTTTCTGACTTGATGTGTTCTAATAACTTACTGTATGTTTTGTTAACAGCTCTCACACAACCCTATGGTTGCTGTGTTGAACTATTGTGCCTATTTGCGTAGATTAAGAATCTGTGCCTGTTCAAGAAATCACTGTTGTATTCCTGACACAGCTTTGAAGAGTGTGTGATTTCTTTCACACACCCCAAACTACTGTGCATATAAACAGTCTTCCATTTTTGTAGGTGTGTGTGTTATGCCTTTATCCTTCTTTGGAACCTATGCAGGGGGCTGAGACAAGAATATTCTTTGTCACTGTGAAGTGCTGTGAAAGTCTGAAGGTTCTTGAGTATGATAACTTACCGATTTTCAAACTGTAGCTTTCTGGACAGTTAGTACTAGCTGCCCCCTGACTAATGTGTTTTTCTCCCCCCCGTGGGTTGTCATGAGCATTATCTTGAACAATCTACTATCTGATTTTAGTGTTTGAAAAACTGAGTTCTATCTTAACAGCTATTCTCAGCATAAACCTCTTCTGTGTGCTGATGTATTATTTACTCATTTTACTTCATAATTGTATTCTGATTTTTGTTAATCTATCTTAAGCACTGAGGATGTGCGTATGCTAACATACATGTTCTCAAGTGTCTTCTGGCTTTACTGTTAGCTGCCTGTTTTGGAAAGCTTAATTCCACATTGTCTTCCTGCGAACGTATGCCACTGACTTAACATTTTAGTTGCTATCAAGTCAGAGTTGCCAATCATTTTACTTACATCTTTACATAACCTGATTTTTTTTGAACATAGTCTTAGGTTATTCAGCCTTAACAGACTTTACTGCATATTTTGCATGCTTTTATTATATTCTATTTATTAATGCTTCAGACTGAGAACTCTTCATCTGTGTCTCCCTTTGGAATGCTTTTAGCCCTCTTTCCCATAGTATGCAAGGCTAATGAAGGGGTGATACATCTGTTGCTCTTTGCTTAAGTGTAGCTGATGCTGACTTTCCAAGTTGAAGTGGACTGCCAAACACAATCGTAGATTGCTATTCCCATGTTATCCAATATTTGCTATCTTCAGTGTTTTCATCAATCACCAAGAGATTAACACTAATCTCAGTACAGATTTTTTTTATATCCCATCACAAACCAATGCACTGAGCCCAGTAGTTCCTGTGAGAAGGCTACGTTGCTAGTGATGATATTCTGACTCCGGAAAGCTTTTGTCATAATCTCATCCATTAAAATTTTAAGCCTGAAATTCTGATTAGAAGATGACTAACTAGAAGCATTGAGACAGACTGGGTGCAGACGGTGAAACACGACTACTGTTTTACATTCTTCACTAGCTCCCGAATCCTAAAGTGAATGGAGGCTAGGATGCTTATTGTCTTTTTACCTGCCGAAACAAGAAAGTGTATATATAATGCCTTCTGTCTGGAGAATGCAGATTGATTTCTACTTCTGTGGCTAGGTGTGAGTTAACCCACAACAACTTCAACAATTAACTCCATCCAGCCAAAACAAGAGCTCTAGATATTTGCTTTAAGTGAGAAGTGATATATCTAAATGGTCTAGGTGCTGTAGGACAGGAGTTTATATTCATGCTGAGTCATATCAGAACTTCTTATTTTAATAGTCTCTAAAACTTATTCTGGGCAGCAAAACAGTGTTGATACATAAGCAGGACTCGGGTTCATGTCCAGTGGGATGCTGTGTTAACTGCAGAAGGTTCCCTTATTTGCTTCCAAGAGTTCCTTATAAAATATTTTGACAAGAAGCAAATGGTTAAAGGACTTTGTGCTGCTTCTGGCTTTGATCTGAATGTTGGGACTTCTCAGAATGCTCCCACATGCTCCGTTGAGCTTCATACATCTAAGGAATTGGTCTTGATCCAGAAAGTGGGCCACCTGAACTTCATTCTGATTTTTTTTTTTTGGTCTTCACTATATTTGTTGGGGCCTCTACCTAAAGGTTGTCTCTAAATTTCTATTTAAACCAACCGAGACTTCATATTGTACTTAATCAGCTGTGGAAGATACACTCATTGAAAGTTCCCTTCTGATGCTGATCATGCTTAATACTACTGTATGGCTGTATTCCCTTAGCTTTGTATTGTATTGGTAAAGATACCACTTCAGAGGATGTCCAAATGACTACCATGTTTTCAGTGTTTGTGATCATTTGCTGTGTCCATCACCACACCATACTTAATCTGAAGAGCAGCCCTCTCCTCTACCATCCATGCACACTGCAAAGTATGTGATATTTAACATGATTTGGCTTTGCACAGACACTGAAGTCAGATGCTGTAGGCAGCAGTTTGAGGGAGCAGAGGGATCAATCCATGGATCAGATAGACCTGAGTCTCCTCATTGCCATCCCTTTCTAGCTACAGTCTGACAATGGCCATGTACCCTGGATTAATCCTGTAATGGGGTGTATATTGTCACATACTATTGCTGTAGTATTTGACAGTATCCGGAGTCGGTGGCTGTATTCGAATAGGCTCTAGTGTTCGTTTCTAAGTGTCTTCGCGTGCAAGGCTGAAGATGTGAGAAGGAGCCACCCATACACCATCCTCTCTTGTTGGGGTTAGCTGGAGGGTGACTTGTAGGGGGAAAGTCACTCTCTGGGCAGCGGGGACTTCTTGCTGGACAAGCAGCCAGGCGGAGCTGGGAGTGAAGCACTGCAGAGCTCGGCTGTGTGGCTGGAACGCTTCCCGGCAGTTCCGTGCTCCCCTTTATCAAGGTCACTCCTTCCTGTTTGCCAGCACAGTCGTGCTGCTGTCAGTTGTTCAGTTTCGAACTGCCTTGTGCCACTCCCGCACCCTCGAATTACCGACCTGGTGTTCAACAAAATGGGGATCTGGGTACCTACTTATACAGCTCCTAAATTCTGCCTCGCTGGCAGACCGCGTCCGCCCAGCTCCTGTTCTCCTTTATCTCCGTACGAAGAGAAAGGCTCAGCCCGTAGGAGGCTGCTGGGGAGCTCCGCGCGTTGCCTGCGAGGACCGGGAGCGCCGTGCCGGGCCGCAAGGGGTTAAGGAGCGGAGGGCCGCGCTGCCGCCCGCGGTTCTGTCAGCAGCCGCTGCCATTGGCTGCGGAAAGGTGAAATTGAAACCACGGTAAACTTTTGACCCTGTAGCAGTTCTTGTGGAACGCCTTCCCCTTGCCAAGAGCAGAGGGCTTTTCTTCCCCCCTTTTTCCTGTATTTATTCGCTGTGATCGTGCCGTGCCGCATGCAGCCCCGCCGAGGGAGGGGGAGGACAAGCGCGAGCAAGTCGCCTGCGTGTCCCGGGAGCGGGGAGCCGGGCTCCTGCTGCCAGCTGTTCCTGCACCCCATCGTTGGCCGAGCAGCACTCTGCGTTCCGCCTTCCAAGATAGTTTTTGTGTGGTTTAAAAGGAAAAAAAAAAAATTCTTCAAATTGATGCTATCGCAGTTAGCTAGAAATGAGGGAAGGGAGGCTGAGTCACCAGGCACGGTGGCATGCTGGCTGCAGGGAGTTCTGCTGCTTAATAAACATGTTTTTAAATTATATACTAAAAATGAAGTGGTTTCTGACTGAAATCTAATGTGAACTAAGGAGACATTTCTACAAGTCGATGTGTTAAACACCCATTTTACCGAACTACCTGCTTTTCTCCTCTTGTGTCTTCTTTAAACAAAATAACGGGTATGTCTCAGTCTGGGAAGCAAGCAGTGCCTGCTCAGTCACTGCCAGGGTGTCAGAGGCCCGAGGTAGCGGCGTCGCATGTTTTTATTTGGGCAGAGTGACTAACAAGTTCTGGACTTAATTAGAGCGCGTGTCACTTCCATGCTATGCAGATTTTGTCACAAAAAAAAATCAAAAATATCTGTGGTCAAATAAATTCACCTTCTGTTTGTAGCTTTGCCAAACCAGACAAATTAGAGCAGCGTTACGTTTTCAATGAAGTATGAATACGAGATTTAGTTAATCCACGTGTCTTTCCCCTTCGACATGTCTGTCTTCTCCCTGACAAAAGAAAAGCTGACTCGGTTACTTTCCTGCATCAGCTGCCATTTTCTCCCTCCCCCGCTCCCTGAGCAGGTACCGGCCTGCTGTTCTTGCCGGAACGCTCAACTTGCTGAATGCTGAGTGCTTGCTTAATCAAGGAGTCACTCGGCACCTAACCTAGAGATAACATTCAAAATTCCTCCTCAACAAAGAAACTTGATTCCCAACCACTTCAGGCTGATGTCTTCACCCCTCTGATGGCTTGCTTCTGCAAATACTATCACCAGATTTATGCTGTGTGTTCATCTTTCTGAGGAGAGATTGGGGTTGGGGGGAGCCCTTGCCTGCTGAGATTTGGATTTATTTATTGATTTTAATTCAGTACACTGAATAGTTAGGTGATGCAGAAGTATTTAGTTTAGGGCAGCGTTAGCATAGTAGGACAAGATAGGTAAGGTTTGGTGTGAGCTTCTTGAGTGCTGTTGTTCTCGCTAAGGTTTTATCTGGGAACTGAGGGAGTCTCCTGAAGCACTGCCAGCAGCAGCAAGGGAACAATGAATATAATATGATTAATAGCCGATCCCCTGCCCCCTCTTGTGTGCAGTCCTCCTTGCAGCAGCAAAAGAAACATGCGCTTGTAATGATAGTTGGTGGCCTCCCTGTTTGTTCCAGCTAGTGTTCCCAAGCAGCAGCTATTATAAGGTTTATTTTCTCCCACTCCCTGTGATTCTTTGTTCTGCCCTTGCTGTGTCTGTGTGCATCTTGTCTGCTTCTCATTGTCTGTTTCATGGCAGTTCATCTGCTTTCACAATGGAGCTGCACTGAAGCTGCAAATCATATTGCGTATCACAGCAAAATGGAATAAATGCTCTTCTAAAAGAACAATGAGTGAGTAGCAACTGTCAGGAGCTCAGAAACACTTGTGAACTCTTTTTTTGAAGTGTCATTTTTAAGTGTCCCTATCTGAAAGGTTTCTCTTGAACAGTTGCATTACTGTATTGTGGTGCATTGGGTGCACGCGCCTTTTAGTGTTAGAAACAAGGGGTCTCTAAAAACATTACTACAAGAAAAAAAAACATCTCAAATTAAAGAAGCAAATTTCACCTGACTTGTAAATACTGTAACTTCTAAGTATCCTCTTTTGAGGAAAGCATTAATAGGCGAATATGTGATTTCTGAAGTTAATTAGTAGTAGGTAAGAGTTACACTAGTGATTTTCTTACTTCTAATAAAAATGGCCAGAAGGAGGGATATTGGAAGTACTGTCTTTGCGTTTTGTAACCTGAAAGCAGTAAACGAGTACTCTCAAACTGAAAATAACTGCTGAGTTCTATACTGTTCTGTTCTGTGTGTTTATCCAGGGTAAATTTTGAGGTTGGTTATGTCTCTCTGTTTTCCTCAGTAGTGAATTCCTGACAGCCTTGGAGTTGCCCTTTTACATTTCTTTTTTTCTCCATCAACGTTTCCAGACCATGAATGAGAGATTTGAGGAGGAGATCACCTCAAGGTGTTTTTATCTGTTCTTTGTTATCTAGATTAACCATTTCCTGTTGTCTTGTTTTAATGGAGGAAGCGAAGATGATTTATACAGATTCTAGAACACAACCTTTTAAATTGGGAAAATTATTTTATATTCCAGAACTTGATGTGAAAACTGTTGTGCCTGACTTTAAATTTCTGCTGGTTCATCTCCCCAAGTTTCCCACGTTTGGTCATGGAGCGTCATGGTGAGCTGGACTTGGGGATGTAGTGCTGGAACTTGTCACTTCCACTTCCAAATCTGCCCCAAACTGTTAATGCTGGCACAAGTTATACTGAAAAATGACAGAACTATAGAAATAGGAATTTGGAATTTGTTTTTAAAATGTTATATCTCTGTCTTCTCTGCTGATATTTCTAATTTGGTTTGTGGAGAAATGTAATGTCTGTTGTTCAAGATCTACATCATGGGATGCAACAGGCATCTTTTTTCCCTACCTCTTCCTCAGGAAGTACATCTAGGTAGTGTTGTTGGCATCCTTGCTGCAGATCTCGAATCATGAGTGAACTCTTGGTCCTCTGCAGCAATAATAATTTATGTTTCTGGAATGTGAATCCCTCTTGGAAGAGAGATGTTACATATGGAACAATAAGTTTTTTAAGATATACAGTAATTAGGTCTAGTGGTCCTCAAATTGACTTTAAAATCCAGTTTTTCTCTCTCCTTGGAGTGCACTGATAATCTCAACTTCTTATCATAGAATCATAGAATGGCCTGGGTTGAAAAGGACCACAATGATCATTGAGTTTCAACTCCCTGCTATGTGCAGGGTCACCAACCACCAGACCAGGCTGCCCAGAGCCACATCCAGCCTGGCCTTGAATGCCTCCAGGGATGGGGCATCCACAGCCTCCTTGGACAATAAGGAAAATCAACATATTCATTCTCTTGTCTTCTCTGCCAGCATCATTTTTTAAAATATTCTCTTGCATGCTATCAGTAAAATGAAGAGGTACAAAAAAATTTAAGCTGCAGACATATTGATTCCTTTAAGCATATGTGTATACACCCACAATCTTGTTTCTCTGGCACGAAGTTAAGGAGTCAGTGTCCATGAAATACTTCTTTTTCTTTTAATTTAGAAAACGGTATGCAGAAATGGTGTTTCTCAGATATCACACCACTTTTCACTATTGAAGCAGACCTCCTGCTGTGAGTTCTGGTGTAGCCTACCACACTTTCTTGAAAAATGCAGTATAGGGATTAGTTGCTATAGTTGAAAGGGCTTTATGTCTTTATAATCTCTGTGGGTTGCATTATCTATACAGCTGTCACTCCTGTATGTCTATGGGTTGATGTGCCCTAATAGGTTGATTCTACCTTCTGTTGTAGATTGAAGTAGTCTCAGACAACCGGACGGTAAATCGTCTCTTGGCTTACTGATTTCTGCTGAGGGAGCAGACTAGAATACTTGTTCTGCAGTCTTCTTAGAGGAGTCAGCTTTATTCCCAGCCTAGTTTAAAACCGGTTTCTGAGTTGGCTGTTCTTGGGGTCTTGAGCATGGGGCTGGACTGGAGAGGATTGTTCAAAGAAATTCCACATGCTAATGCAGAGCCCTCTCTGTCATTCACATTCTTCTTTCCTTTGTGTGTCCTGGGAAACTCTTCTTATCTACCCTGAGTCATCATTAGATCTGATTTCTCTAAACTTTCATTCTGATGTTTATTGAGCAAACAGTGCTTGTCTTTTAGGATGATAATCAGTATGATCTACCTGATTATTTCTTAGACTAAAGGGAATTTAAATAATAGACCACATCCAGGCCAGATGAAGGAAGGAAAGCAGACAGCTGGCTGAAGTGCTCCATTGCTGTTGAATTCACCCATTTGCGGTGTGTGGTATTTCTTACAGTAGTCTATTGATGTCTGTATGTGGATGGCTAAGACAACAAAAGAGGTCAACTTTACGCTTTGTGATATTAAGATTTCTTCATCATATATCACTGAATATTACCCCTTGTTCACTCTCTAATCAGAAGTAGAAATGCACAGATTTCTTCAAGATTAATTAGTAAATTAAAAGCAGAGTACAATAACCCTTAATAATATTACTCTAATCCTTACAGTCATCAGTTTTTGTTCTCAGAGCATAAATAGGGAATGTTCTGCTACGTCAGGGATCAGAGAAGTACAAATGGATTCAGGGCAAAAATGATATGCCAGCAAAAATGGTATGTCTTTTGTCTGGCTGGCTCCACGTGCTATTGTTGTCTTTTGGTAATGATGCTTTGAAAGCAGTGGATGGGTGTTTTTTGCTTTGGATGTTACTGTTTAAACTTATTCCCATGTCCAGTGGGGAAACAGAGAAATGTACAATAAAACTCAAGGTTGCAATGTGACACTGAATTGCAAAATGAGCAGTTCCTACCTAATTTTTTTCCAGGGCTAAGGAAAAAAGGACCACGTGTACTGAACGTGGAAAATTGCAAAAATGTGTTTGCTTTATTTATAAGAGGAACTTCTTGTGTCTTCCAGTAGGAGAAATAATTACACTCCTTATTCAGTGCCTATTTAATATAATTCTAAACTGAGAGGTTAGAAGTGAATTTTCCTGGATATGCAAATGAAGGAGGAAGGGGAATTGCAAGCTCTGTGATGGTCACTGTGCTTGTTTTAATTGTTCTATGTCTGTAGTTTATAGAAAAAATACTCCTATAGTTAGTGGCATTTCCCATAATGTTGCTTTTAGAATTTTTTCTGTAATTCTCTTAAATAACTATAATAGCAAATGTGTTAATAACTTTATGCTTTTCCAGCTTCTTGTATGGAATTTCATTAGGTGATTTGTTTTTATCAAAAGTACTGATACTGAACACATTAGAGCTGTAAACACTGTCTTAACGTGAAGGAAAAAGCATTCATCTTTTTCCTTTCCCGTTATTTCACAAATATATAATATTAATTTTGTTAATTATGTCCCTTTAGGTGTACAGAAGACATTTCTGATATTTTTAAAGTATAGCATGTTATAGTTGTAGTTCTCTTCGTAGCTTGCTTTTCCTGTCTGTCAGAGCAAGATTAATGCTGTTTAATGGAACTATGTTAAGTAGTCTACCATTCATGCATAGTGTTCTTCACTTAAAGGTTTCATAAAGTTTAAGGGTGCCTCTCAGAAACTTTGAAGGCTGCTAGTCATTCGTTGGCTCAGTATTTAGGAAAATGTTGGCTTTCTTGGCTGTAAAATCAAAATTGGTCTTTGCTTTTAGACTCTTAATTCAGTGTCTTTGAAGTGCAGCCATAAAAAAAAGTCCCAGCCTTTTTTAAAGGTGCTTTTGAAGATTTTTTTTTTCTGTCCTATGAACTAGCAGAACTAAGACAATATTCTAGTAGTGTCTTACAGTCTCTGATGAGAAGCTGAAGTACTGCGCTGTTTGTTCTTCATGACAGTTAGTTGTCAGTCTTGAAGCACTGCAGTTTGTAGAATGGTGTTTTAAGGGACCAGTTCCATTTTGTTTAAAATGCTTTGCTGTGATGTGTGACGTTTTTGTGGCTAATAATGGCTAGTTTGTCAGTGGGTTGCTGGCCACGCAGTAATAGCAGGGTGGTAATGTCTTCACTTGTCCAAAGACAGACACTAAGAAATCCCTGCTCATCATTCAGAGTTTTGAAACGATCCTAGAATTGTGAAGAATACTTAGAGCTGGGAAAGATGTGGGCTTTCTAAAGGAGCAAAAATAACTGGTGTTTATTCCGAAGTTGCAGAGTTCTGGCTCTTTTCTAATCACAGATAGTGGAATGAATTTAACTCTTTCATGATCCACAGATGAAGTTTACCTCTCATCCAGTCTAAACTTCACTTCGGTTTTAAGAGCACTGAAACTGTGCCACTAAGAGATTTCACTGAAGAATGAGTGAAATCACCTAGCAGTCTTCGTAACAGTTGTGAAGGCAAAAGGAAAATTAGAAAATATCATTTAAAGACAAAGCACAGTTGTTGGAATTTCCCAGTGCAGTATTGTATGTCTTCTGTAACACTTCAAAACTTCAGCCTTAACCAGCTGGGAGTAACCCCAAGGAACTGCTTTCCTCTTCACAGGATGTTTTTCCTGGTCAGTAGCAGGTACACTGTAGTAGTTAATTTGACAGTTTTTGTCATTCATTGTACCCTCTCCTTTGCTGTTTTGTTTGACCATTAGGCAAATATGGGTTATATTTACAAACATGTCTCTGTGATGTAAAGTGATGTGCAAGGAGACTTGGTCATACTTCATTGCTGTAAAAGATTTGAAGAAGTTTTGTATTTTGCTGAAACTTGACAGTTTGCTCAGATGAGTATTACCTTAGATGAGGGATGTTGCTTTCATGTTTACATTGCTACAGATACTGGTTACATACAGCAAGTGTAGCAGTTGAGATGCCATTATTTTCTGCAGTCGTAATGCTTTTGCAAGGCTGTTGTTGAGTATTGGTGGTCAGTGGAAGATCATTTAGATCACTTGTAACTGTAAGTACTGGACAGTTTTCTGTATCTTTGTAAAAAAAAAAAAAAAAAGTGAACATTGTGGGAAAGAGGTAATTATATTAGGTTATCGCTGTCAGAAAACATCAAGGAGACTGGGCAGTCATTTTAGATAGAAGTTATTCCAATTAAGACACCAGGTTTAATCTAGATCATACTAGTAGAAGATGCTTAAATTGTCTGTTGAGCAAACAAAGATACTTGATCTGTTTTTCTTGGCTCTCTGTGCAGTGTACACCAATGTTTCTAAATATGCTGGCAAATAATCGATTGTAAATAAAATTACATCTTCTGAATCTTTTGACTCATTTAGACACACTTACTGTCTCTTTCCATTTTAGCTTAATAAGAACTGCTTTTCCTGCTGAAGATAAAAGCTTGGAAAGAAATACTACTTTCAGCTTTAGTGATTCCACTGAAGCTGATAGTAGAATTCTTGTTGAATTAACAGAAACAAACTTACACCAGTGCTAAATGCTTTTAAAAATCCCAGTGGAAGCATGTTAAATGTGAATAGATCACAATACTTTCACAGCAGAGAGAGGCAGGAGCATTGATATGACATGGGTGTTTTGTGATCTTTCAGCACACCGAGCTTTTAACTTGCTCAGGAAAGGTAGTTAATGCTTGTAATAAAAATTCACTAAACACTGTCAGAGTGCTTCAGACTCAGCTGCAGAGGAAGAAACCTGCTTGTTAACATGGTAATCACAGTGCATTTCACTATTTGACTTAATAATTATACCGTAGTAATAACTTCTCATATATACAAAATTATAAATTGTATCTGGTTTCAAATGGAGCAGCTGGCGAACAAACAGCTTTCAAGTGGACTGCCCTGTCCCAAGCTGGAGCTGCTTGGCCTAGTTTTGTCACATTAGAAAGTATTATTTCTTAATGGAAAGTTCTGACAATCTGATCCCCAGCCCACTCTATACAATACAGCTAGTGTTCCACGTCTGCTCAGTTCTTTGTACCTGGACTAATTCTGCAAGATACTTCTATAATTCTATAGTGAGTGATTTACTACAGCAGGAAATGTTCAAGTTCATGCTGCTGAATGAGTCCTTCACTGAAAGATATTTTAACCAATTCAACAACAGCAAGTTTTGGTTTTTAAGGTTAGTGTGCTTTTGACATTTATGAATGCAGTATTGAACAACACACTTTCAGCTAGCAGCAATTTTCTCTGATTTTGTATGTCAGTCTCATACTCATCAGTACAGGTGGTTGCACTTTTATGTAATTTGTAAAATTTGACTATATGTATATATATATATAAAAGAGCACAGAACTGGAAATGACAATAAGAACAGCTGTTTTTTCTTTTTCAAATTCTTTTCGACTAGGTTTGATACTGAATGGGTCCCCTTTGGTAGAAAGTGTATATTACGGGGTACTTCCATTAATTTCAGTGCGATGGCACTGTCTGTGTAACAGTACACTGCTTTGGAAGTTAAAATTTGAAAACACTAAACTTTTGACCTTGGGTAAATGTATAATGTATCCAGTGAGTGAGGTAAAAATTGCATTTTTCTGGGCTCTAGGTTGTGGAAAATACAGTGTGTATTGGGCTGTATTGCCTGACAGCTGACATTTATCAAGGGTAACATGAGCTTTACTCGTTCTCACATTTTTAAGCAGCTTTCAAAGCTTTACATGTATACACATGTTCAGCATATGTCTTGCAGCTTTGAACATTTTATTCTGAAGATGTTAACTCTCATTAAACTGAGAATCCAGACTATAAACTCATAATGATTTTTCATACATCAAATTTAGTCACAGTGTTAACTTTTTGTCAGCTGGCACTGTAAAGTAAAACAGTAACATGAAATGTTAATGCTTAAATAAAACTTAAAAATATGCCGTCCTTATTAGCTGTATTTGTAAACTTCAGACCAGAGGAGAATTTGTACTTCCAATACACCGCATTATTTCAAATGAACACGTTTCCTAGAAGTCATGCAGTTAAATACATTGAAAATGCTATTTCTCATTAGACTGAAAAGCTTCTCCTTAGAAACTTAAAAAATACATTCTGTGTTCAGTAATGAACAAAGTGTTTGGTAGCCATTTTGGTCTCTTTTTAAACAGTTTGTGCACCTTAGCCAAATAACAAAAAACTTGTTCTACTTGCTTCAAATGTCGTAAAGAATGACGTGATTGTCTTGAAATGTTCAGAACTGTGCACGTAATTGCTCTTGCCTAATAATCCTCTTAGAGAGTCGTCTGAAAGAAATAATTATTTTCATATTTAACAATTTTTCTGCAAGTCTAAATGGTTTGCTGCACTGTTTTTACACTCCTGTTAGTTCAGTAACTCAGTGTATTGCTGAATAGGTCGTGTCGGTCTGACTCAGAACTGTAGGTGACTCCTAGAGATGGAATGGCTGAGTATGGTTAAGAAGAAAACTGCTTCTAATTTCATGTTGCTTTGTCTCTTTTTGTAAGTTTCCTGCATAGTCTTACAGTGATCTCTTCATTTCAGTGTTACTTCTTCTGTTAATGTAACTGTAGAATTCAAAACAATAGACTTTTCATTTGTTTTCATAAATCACTACAAAATCATTATAAAAAGGTAAAATCTGAGGACATTTATACAAGTAATATTGATTCTTTTTTTTTCCACCAATATTGTTAGTGACTCATTAACATCTGTCCTAGTTTTCAACTGCATGAAATCTTCTCTTCACAATAGACAAGACAAATGTTTTTCCATCCACAGAGACAGCCTTGGATTTTTTGGCTTCTGGCTACCCCTGTCTGAGATAGAAGGAAACCTCTTGGCTGATACATGTATCTAAATGTTATCAATTAGTAACAAAACCTCTGACAGTGCCATGCCATAAGGATCTTTCCCTTTTGTGGTATCAGTTGCCAGTGTCTGTCCTTTCTTGGCTAGCCTCAGCTGTGGGAGAGGTTCAGTCCTTGTTTCACCAGCTGCCAAGGTGGGACTAGGGGACGAGGTAACGCGGGGGGTACTGTAACTGCCTTGGTACTGAGACTGGTGTGACACTGCCCTTAGAAAAGCAAGAAGAAAGTATTAGTGAGTGGTGCTCCTGATCAGCATTGAGGAGCTGAATAGTTGCCATTTCCTCTCTATCTGGGTTTTTTGTGCAGTGCTGCTGCTAAATTAGTGGTATTTGCTTACACATGCCACATATGTGTGTACATTCTGTGGTCAACAGCAGAGTTAAGTGCTTTGCAAGAGTGTGATGGTCTCAGAAGTGACTCTTTCTTTCTGACTTAGATTTTGGCATACTTAATTTTATACAAGCTTGAATGGATGGTAAGGTGCATGGGATGGTAAGGAGGCATATTTCTGTCTACAAATTTTGTTGCTTGATTTTTAATTATCCTCGTGAAATAGCTTTATGTATCATTACATAAAACTGCAACTGATAGGAGTGACTAAAGGTACATATAGATCCTTTGTTTTAGAAAGCATTTTGTAGTAACAAGAATGGATGAGCAGCTTTATTTTTATCAGTGGTCTTCACTGATATTGAATAGCAATTATAGTAGGGAGCATGGTGAAATTAGTGTTCTGTAATGAGATCCATTTTTGTGCTGGAATATTGCTGCAGTGGTTGTGTGCAAAACTTGATGTACAGTAGAGTGGAAGTCTTAAAAGTACACTGCAGCATAGGTACTATATTTGCAGCATATTCTCTCATGGCTTACTTGGTTACCTTATAGAGTATTCCAATTGCAGATATTCCATAGATACGCATTACGTCTCTTAGAATGTGTCTAGAAATAGCAGGAGTTTACCAGCACATGGGTCATTTTTGAATACCTTGACAGCAGTGTGTATCTTCCCCTAGTTAATGAACGGTTATGTCTGTTGTAGCAGTGTTTGTGTTCACCTACGTGGCAAAATGTTTCCACATTACCTTTGTCATTATAACGAATGTGGATTTCATGCTGAACTTTTCCTCCAAATAATTCTTATGATGTTAGGTGTTTTATGTCCAATGAATTAGTCTGGAGGTAGGCATAATGTAGGTACGGTGTTTTATTTGTATAATAATGCCAGTAAGTCTTAGCATGTAAATCAGCCTGTAGTTTTGAGTCCAACAGATCCTTATTGTGCATAGTTTCTCATGATGCACTGGTGATCAAATCCTTTGTTTGTTTCTCTGGAATGCATTTTTTCTTGTTCTTTTATTTATTTTTGTTTGTCCATGATCTAAATAATTGACATTTTTTTTTCCGGAGGTAAATGTTGACAATTGAAAGTTATAGCTAATGTTGTATTTCTTAATATTTTCCATACTAAAATACTTTGTGGTTGAGATATGAAGGAAAGCAATCATTAAATTTCATGTTTGTATGTCTGTCTGCAGGCTGTGGTATTGTCTTTTTTTTTTTTTTTTTCCAAATCTTATTACATTTGTTACTTCTCTTCAAATCCCAGCTGTGACAGCAACACAACTAGTAAAGCACTTCCTCACTTTCCATTTAAAAGGAAAAATGGTTTCCATTCCCTCAACACTGTAATAGGAAATTTGAAAATGTCAACAGTTTACATAAAAGTTTGACTGAAGTAAATGGAAAAGCAAAGAGCTGAAGACTAGAAGCCATGATTTTTTTTGTTTTTTTGGTTTTTTTGGTTTTTTTTTGAAAAATGCAGAGAGAACTGTGAGTACTTGTAAAGGGGAAATTAAAAGCAAACCAACACAAAAAGAGCCACCCACCTACCCAACCAAAAAAACCCACAACCAACAGACACACCAAAAAGCTGACCTGGAGATTTTGAGGTTTCGCTGGAGGGAGTGAGGTTTCCTCCTCCCTCACTGACCTTTGGCTGATAAATGCTTGGATCTTTGACTTTCAGAAAGTATTAGATGTTCAGAATGGAAGAAGCACTATGTTTATCCTAGCAGTTTTTGTAGGCTTAATCTTTTACTAGGGAGTCTTCCCAGTAAAGCTCTATCAACAAACCTCTTCATAAAATCACATTTCTAACTGGCAAAGGAGCTTCTGCACTGCTTCCCTGAGTAAAATGGGCTATTTGGGAAAATATGCTTTTGCCAGTGAACAAAAACAACTCAAATATAATCATTTTCTTTTCAGCAGTTTTACTAAATGCCAGATGACAAGAAATATTAGGAAGATCAATCTGAGGATCATGCAGCTCACAGTGACTCTGTGATTCTTTAAATAAGGCTTCCCTTTTCAGAGCTCGTGCCAAGTGGGCTGCTTTTCTACAGCCTTTGTTTGTGGCTGTGCTCGGTCATTTTATTCTTTAGGAGCATTTTACTATGGGTGGCAGTCAGTCAAGGAATGAGCATCAAATTCACTGATCCATGGCTCCTAAGTATCCTTGCTGATTCTTTTTGTTGTAGGAGTCACACCGGTCACCTGCTAGCCCTCTGTGCTGCAGTGATTTGCACTGACACATTGTGCAGCTTGTCCAGCAGCTCACAGCATCCACGTTTGAGCCCCTTCTCAGCTGAAGGGTGTCCTGCTGGCTGGTTAACACCCTGTGTGTCTGTTTGCTTTAGAACTTTTTCTACAATTCCTTACAGTGTTGAACATCTTACTTCTCCGGCCAGGTGCTGTGAGGAACGCGCTGGCTGTGGGAATCTCCCCCACATCCTCAGTGGTGGGCACGGTGCAGAGATTCTCTGGGCTGTGGCTTTACCCCCGCCCAGGTGCCTGCTTTATGCCTTTGCCATGGAGAGGTCTGCTGAGCTCGCTTTCTGCTTCTGATGTGCTTCAGCATCTTTGTACTATCGGAGTTTGGTGCAAGGCCCTCTTTATGTTCTTTTTTTAGCCCCGTATTTCCTGTTTACATTTCACGTACATATTTTACAGGCATTTCGGTTCCTTCGAGGTGGACGTGCTTCCCACTTTTTAATGCTGACCTTTCCCCCCCCAGCAAGCCCCTTAACTTTCTTACAGAGCCATATGGGGAGGGTATTTTGTTCTGCTCTCTGCTGCAAAAGCTGTGTAGGTGTAGCGGCTATTATCCAGGAATCATTTGAGAGCCAGCATCATTTTTGTCTCACTCCCTGTCTCGCTGTTGTCATCATAATACAGTCATAGGGTGACAGGGTAATCGCTTTCCATCTTGAGGGCTGAGGGTATGCGGCGATGTCCTCACGTATCACAGGAGATGTGTAAATTAACATTCTACACTGCTGCTAAGCTGCATGCTGTTTTTTAAACACAACTGATTTCAGAGGAGGATAATACCAGCTTTGAGAATTTGTGTCCACAAGCATTAACTGATTAATGTGCCAACTTCCTTTTCCTTTTTGGTGTTATTTTTTCCCCCTTTAGCCTATTTAAAGTATTTGGCTTTTAATACTTTGAACTGGAGCTACAGATGGGGTGATATAATGAAGAAATAAATACATTATTGTAATATGATAAAAATTTATAATACATGGTTCCTGGGGTCTCTGTGCTTTTGTTTAATGTGAAGAAACGTCCTGGCAGGATTCTGCACGGTGTTGAAAATCGAATCCTCGTTCAATTCATATAGCACGACTCATTACTTGAAGCTGTAAATTCTACATAGCTGGGGATTTGCAGTGATTGTAATATTGAGTATTTTTAGTGGGTCAGTTGGTGAGCCTCATGGAAAAGTCATCACAGAAATGAAGCTTAAAATGTGAAAGGCCTTTGTGTACTTACAGTAGCTGTATTCAGATCTGATAATTCAATTTTAAGGAGCACTCTCAGTGATCTTACAAAGATTCCCTAAAAACTATTTCAAATCTGGTATTAAATTTACAAAGTCCTCTGCTTTTAATTTATGAACATCTGGTGAGTCCTAGTAAGAATTTGATTATTTTTGTTTTCCGCTGTCTTTGCCTTGGTATTTCTGTATGGTTCTGTCCAGTTTTTATAATGGCCAGGCAGTCATCTCTCTGAGGTCCTTACAAGTGCTATGCTGTATTTGTTCTATCCGTACAGCCTTGTGTTTAGTTGCTTTTATACAATGTGTCCATCACACCTACCTGATGACTTCTTTTTTTTTTTTGGTGAAGAGTGGTGTGTTCTTTTCCTGTTTCACTGTGCTTGAGTCTGTTTCATAACCATTTTTTTTCAAGAACTAAGTTCAGCTTTAAAATTAAAAAAAAAAAAAAAAAAAGAAAAAAAAAAAAAAAGGAAGAACAAGACATAAGACTTTTATTTTTGGCACATAATGCTTCCTAACTGCATTTTAGTGAATTCTTTACATCTTCAGGTTACAGACAAACCCGGCCTGCTGCCCCTCATCCCCCACACCCTCCTTTACAGCCCCAGAAGGAGCCTATTGTCTCCATTCACGCCGAGATGTCACAGATGTGGGTGCTCTTCGGAGCTCTTTTCTCTCTTGCAGCTCTAATGACCTCTCCTCTTTTGATTCCTTTCTCAGGCAAATTGGCATAGGCTGTACAAAAAGAAATTTAGGTCACAAATATCTTCATTCTGCTTGAGTGGGAGGAAGATTTAGCTGAGTATGTTATTTGTATATGCAGTAAAATCGTGGCAAAACCTGGCAAAAGGAATTTCATCCAACAAATACCGTTTTATAATCTGAGATCATCATGTCAACAAAATCAAATGAATGCGCGGTTTTAGTATGAAGTATGTGTGCAATTGAAAGAGTTTTAAGCCTGTATTTATGGTTCCTCTCTGGAGATAAAATCAGGTGTGTTTGTCTTTATTAACACAACTAAGATTATTAACAACAACTAATTTTAATTATTTAATTTTATGTAGTATCATTTCAATATGGATATCTATCTTTGCTCTGCATTGAGAAAAGCCCCTTGAGTACCCTTGATACCAGATTCCCAGTCTGTCAGGCCAGGAAATTTAAGGTCCAAGTATGGGTGTAGCTTTCTTCAAAGCACCTGGGAACCCCACGTGTGTTAGACCTCTTGGCTCCTTACCCTGAGGTGTAATGGAAAGTAATCTGTGCTTGCTCCCAGGCCATGTTGTTCACTCTTACACTCAGATGGTGGAGTTGAGCAGGCAATAGCAGTGGTCTTCTATTTATTCATAATTTATTTTTCTGTACGCAAATTCCTTTTTTGCATGGTTCTCAGGTACACCATTCATGTGTAGAAAAATCAAATGCGAAAATATTTTGCGTTCTGTATTACATCTCTGAACTCTCCTATGGCAGCTTCCCTTTGTAGCTGGTTACTTGATTTTCCATTTAATGGTAGCACTGTGTTTGAAACATACTTTTGCCACAGTCTTCATCACTTTCGTAGGCTGCTTTTGTTTTGCTATCTAGCCCTACTTTTAGAGTTAAAGGCATACAAAAGATAAAGATCCCATGAATGCGTCTTAATTTCTAGTTGTTTTATAGGATGTTCTGACTAAATATGAACATGTTAGTGAAGTTACTTGAAGCTGCTTCTCATTGCTGTCTTTTTGTTGTTGTTTGCTAAGAGCAGAATGCTATTGCTGGATATCTGTGTCCTTGGAGGTGGTGTATATTGCAGCTGGCTGGAAATTCATGACAGCAGGCCACGCGATTTATGACCTGCTTCTCTTAAGAGGATAATCAATGCTCCTGTCCAGTGCTGGGGGCTTGATAGTGCAAGGCGTTGTGTTTTGTGGAACTGGCTTTTAGAATTTAAGAGGAGAGAAATTCCTGTGAGCGTTTTTTGGGTGGTTTGTATCTCAGTTGCTCTCCTGTGGACCCAGAGCACCCCTGGCAAGGCTAGTTCTCTCTGTTATTGTGTGCAGAGCTCTGCTCCTATTGTCAACATCTGTCTTGGAAGTGCCATAAAGACTGGAACCAAACCACTGCGAAATGCTAGGTTGTTTTCTAGGCACTGAAATAAAAGATTCCTGAAGCTGCATAAGAGTTTTCACATTGGAGGTCCCTGTGCTGAGAGTAAGAAGTCTCCCTTGGTCAGTTTGACTGACAAGTCAGGTGCTAATGCTAACTATAATACTGTGATGCTAGTTGTGTGCAACTTGTCTTCAGAAATCCAGAACACAGTATTTTTTTCCTTGAGATGCTTGTGGATTAGAATGGCAGAACAGAATCATTGCTTGCATGTAATACATAAAAATGTATTTGAACCCAGTGTCCCAGGAAGGAGAATGCACTTGCTGATGACTGATTTGGAGCTTCAGGAAAGGGAATGGACTTCTTGATGTCTTGGGGAAAAATCACATGTATTTAGTGAAGCAAACTCCACGCACTTGGTTGCATTTCCTGTTTTCACCAGAACATCAGCAGTACATTCTGTTTCTGAAATGTCAGAGTAGTGCATAGCTCCCAGAAAATGGTAACTTTTGCAGATTGAGTTCTAATTGGTGAAATAGAGTTTTCCTGTTCAAGGGAAAACTAATTTCTAATCATTGTTAAATTAAGGTAAGGAGTTGTGTCTTTATCAGCTCATGAAAGAATATTTGTCACCCAAATGCCTTACAGGAGCTGTTTAATACAGTGATAGTAAGGATTAGGTGTTTCTAGGTATACTACCAAATGTATGGGTTGCATGGATAAATGAAATTCGATTGTTGTACGTGGCTTAAAATGTTTCCAGAATAAGAGCAAAAGCACTGACTGGACTTTGCAAACTAAGTTCTGCTGCTAGGTTGTCCCTAGCGATGAATTCTGAGAGATGTGCAAATGTTGTGCTTCAATGCATAGAAAGAAATAGAGATCAAATGCAGTACATTTTTCCTAGTAAACCCAAGTTGCGTTTTAAGGATTTTGTTCAGTGTCCATATGCTTCATCTTACAGTTCTATATAGTAATCAGAAGGATGTATCAGTGCATATTAAAATAATGAAAAAATACTATAAAAGCATGTTCTGCATTTTTAAAATGATGTGGTTCTTTAGATGTTTGAATAGGAGAGAGGTGGTTCATATAGTAAGAAAAAATACGCACATGCACTCATGCACACAAGCACACACACGCACAAAGAGAACAAAAGCCTGAAATTAACATCGGTTCCCCCACCCCCAGTACCCATGAGGCCTACGGCTGCTCTGAACAGCTTTGTCTCCTGAGAATTTCGAGGGTTTTTCAGCTTAAGATCTTGTTTCCAGTTATGAGACAGTAGCGCAAAATAAGCGCACATATAATGTTGAAATACTAAATAAGTGACCAAATTCAGAACTCTTCAGGATTTACTCTGAACTGGGCAAAGAAAGAAAAATTATTCATTAAAATTCTTTTTCTAACGAGGAGTGCTTTCATATTTTTCACCTATTAAGCTGGAGAGGACGAATAAAAACTAATGAACATTCTGTCCTGTGTAGATTCAGTTCCAGATAGCTTTGTTGAAGAAAGCTGTTGCTGACTCCATCAGTCTTTACTGCTGTGACCACTATCTAGTTCTGTAATCTCACAAGATCTAAATGTTCCAAGATCCTAGATCCCTTCCAGTGACAAGGTGGTTACCTGTATTAAAAGCATTCCAACTATGTTCTAGGAAGACTTGACTGATGCCAGCAGCTATACCAAAAGCCCACATTACCACTTCTAGTACGATAGCTTGGAAATCAATCAGGATTAAGGCCGCCTCCGGTATCTCTTGGCCCACTGCTGAAGCTACCAACTCGTGTTGCTGGTGTCGTGCAAGTAGGTGGTGTGACTGCATCTTACAAGAACGTAACCTGACAAACACAGCTGGCCAAGTAAGTTCACTAGTAATCTCACAGCTGGGTTATGAGGGCAGCATTTGTTTTGCTCACACGTCTTCGGACTTGCATTGAGACACATTAACCTCTTTACTGCAGTGTTTTGTGCAGAAGCTGACAGGTGAGAAGTTTTTACAAGTATTCTGCAGCACATGGTCAAGGCATAAAGACAGACTAGCCTTTTTTATGACAGTGAGTTCACTGGAGCCTTTTATTCCATTTTATTTATTGTAACAGGGTCTTGTAACTTTTACAGTGGCAAGCAAACAGGGACCTATAGGAAACAAATTAAACAGTAATGACATTCCAAAAATAGAGAACAAGCATTATTTATCAGAGGAACAGGAGAAGTACTGGGATTGTGTCCCACCTCTGACCATCCTTTAACTGAAAATGCCCTGTCATTTTAACGTATGCAAAGTGAACATGGCTCAAGTTAATTGTCATGTCTGAAAAAGTGCAGCAAGTGCTCAGTGCTAACGAAACACAGCAGGGAAATTGGTAAATGAGACCTGACAAGGCCTGAAAAATCATAGTCTCCCTAAGATGGAGCGTATAGTGTGGCAGGGATGGGTGCAGAGTTAAGGTTATTTAACGTGTTGCAGCAAAGTGTGCTTCACTGATTGCCAGGTTATAGATAGCACCTTTTTATTTTTTTAACTGACAGTGCTGGTTCATGAAGTCTGGGTCTGAGTCAGTTGTTTATTATCTAGCAAATAGAGGCTGAGAAGGTGGGGGAGAGGGAAAGTGGACAATCGTGAAATGCATGTGATTGGGAACAGCATTTTATTATTGGTTATTGTTCTGGTGGAAGCACTAGATTGGGATAATGATGTATAAATACAATTAAAAACGTGATTTGCTTTTTACTTCGTAAAGTAAGCACAGCTACTTTAGTCTGAATAGAGAAGTGAATAGTATGAAATAGTTACGGTACACCAGCAAAACCTCTGTGTTAACTGTGTACTTCAGTCTCGTTATCTGTTCCTGTGGTTTGTTACTGTGCTGTCAGATTCACAAAGCTAAGTTGTTAAGGTTCCATTGCATTTTTTCAATCCGCTTCATTTTCCCCCCATGAGGTTTAGAAAGATGTTGTTTTAATGTACTGTAATTTCAAGTGAAGTATGTTTGATTTCCTTTTAAAACAAGCATATGAATTATCTCTGAAACATTTAAGGAGGGCAGAAAACATAATCCTCTTTAAATCCTCTTTCTAAAGGTAGCCAATGTGTTTGCTGTATCTGGCACATTCAGCTCTGAATATGTCATATTGTTACTTCAGTACCACATACAGTAATGCAGCCTATTGTCTAGCCATTCCGTCCGAAGTCTGATGTGGTCTTTCTGTGAGATGTTTCACAAATTGGATTGACCACTTGTACACTCGCATTTGATAGCTGGGCTGTGCTGTATGCCCAATCTCTGCATGGGGTAAGCTGAGTATCTCTGGAGTTCATCCTACAAGTGGGGAAATGAGCCAAAGGTCAGCATGTTGAGCTCGTTGACATTGAAATACACTGAAGGATGTTTTTGTCTTAACAGCCTTACTTTTTAGTTGAACAGCTTGTAGACAGGAAATGGTACGCTCACGTGTTGGCAGTGGTACTGGCATGGGCAGAGCTGGTGGGGAAGTTTTCTGCTGAGCCCCAGTGCCATGCTCTGCAGAGTAACACCGTGAGACTGGCGTTCGTCTGCTGCATTACTCTGCTTCCATTAAGCTGTACTAGATCATGTGAAGCAGAACTGACAGCACTGTTGAAATAAATTGTTCTTTATACTTAAAAAGTTACAAAGTTGTCTGTAATCTCTGTACTCAAAAGCAGTAGGTTTAGAGTACAGAAGTGTTGAATGGTCAGCTGCACTATATTAAGAGTTTGGGCTTTCATTAGCAGAAGATGTATTGTTGAAAAAGAGGGATGTATTTTATTATTCATTCAAATGTTTTAGATGATAATGTAATGACCTACTATAGTATTTTAATATCCTGTTTCATTTATAGTGTTAGTAACTTGTGGTCTGAGATTTACTTTTGATATATGGCAAAATTTGTTTTGAATTTTGTTTGGGCTACTAGGTAAGATTTTCCTTTCTGTGTTTCATCTAGCTTTAGTTCAGTACTGGCCTGCAGAATGGAATTGGGAATGCTGGGAGCTGCCCTGGTAGGTGACAGTTCCCAAATGATGGCCCTCTGCAGTGCATGACCAGACCAAAGTCATACAAATGCTGCTCTAGATGTTCTTATAAATCCTTTGAGGGCCCTTTTCTTCCTTCACAGTTACTTTACCACAGTGCTTTTTGAGAAGTTGTATTCCGTCTTCTTTTTAAGCAGCTCAAATATTTGCGTCCATATAGTGAATCTTTACTTGAGAGGAATAGAAAGAGAATAATCTAAAATGAATTTAGGTAACATTAAGATATCTGTGGGGTTTTCAGCATACTGCTTTCTCAAGAGTTCCCCCCTTTCCCCTTGCATTTCCAGTCATGCAGAATCCTTGAGGTCTTCATTTTCTGCATGCTTCCGAGTGGTTCTGCTGTCAGATTCTCCTGCCTAGCTCAGTTTCCAGGTGAGACTGTTGCTTGTGATGCTTTTGAACTGCCTCCATTCCTGCACAGATGTATTCATCAGTTTGTTAAGCTGTTTTAAACATTTGAGGAAGAAAAAGCTTCACGTCACACTCAACAGTCAACGTGATTGAGGCTTCCTTTTTCTTTCATCAACTCAGTCCATTAGGAACATCATTGGGTAGCCCTTGCTGGATGTAAGAGCATCCCCGTGAAGCTGGATGGCAAGCTGTAGCTGGGTGTAGTGTACAACTGTCTCAGCATTTCTGTGGGAATCAACAGCCAAAGGATTTAATTTTCTCTCGCACCCAGACAAATGTTTCTGATACTGCATCTTAGGATTTCGTTTGATTTTGTTGAGGTTTCTGCAATTAGCAGAGGTTGGTAGAGCTTAAAATGGTGCTACCGAAGTATTTAATTAGTAGACAGCTTACTCTTGATGCTTGCTTACTCTTATGTGACCATATTCTTAATCAGCCTTCTCATTGGTAATTCTAGTATATCCAAATGAAGCTGCAGTCAGCAGTGTCAGAGGGATGGTTAGAGCAGCAGATGAATGCCAATGCAACCAGTTGACATGAATTCACTTTCTTAAGAAATGAGCTACTTGAATAAAACTCTACCTGTCTACTGGTGATTACTTGTTAAGTAGTCTGACTGGAAGTATCCATTTTGAAACTCTTGATTCGGTATAGGCCTATGGTGTGTGCTTACATGTGACTGTCTCATAAATATTTCCCAGGAGCAATTTATTTTTCTAATTAGCTTGAACAGCCTCTGCTTTACGTAGTGCTTTAAGCAATTTTCAGTAAATCAATTCAATCACACAGCTGTTGTTTGAAACTTTTCCTAAGTTCCCGTAATTCTCTGTAGAGACCCAGAATCTCACTAATTAGCACACTTAATCATACCTTCTATAAAATGCATGGCAATATGGATTAATCATTCCTAGAATTTCATAGGAAAACAGGGTAACGGAAAACCAAGTGTGTATAGCTGTGAAAGCAGTTTGTTATTCTCATATACCAGTTATGTACAGTGTGCACAGGCTGGCATAGAATGGCTGAGCACTGAGCTTTTTGCTTGGCAGTCATCACTTGACAAAATAATTAATTTAGGGCTGCAGTTTTTTGTACTTAGATTTTTAAGTTACTAAGATCAAACATCAACTTTTTCTTTAGATTTCCCCTAAAGGAAAAAGGTGTATTTTCTGTTCCTACGTGAAAGGAAATCTATCTTAGTGGTGGCATCTGTGATGTTACAGTTAAGACTATTAGCTGTTTGGCACATACCAGGGATGACATTTACAGTTAATACAAATGAGTTTTAAATTCCTTTCATGTTAAATAAATGAACAGTGAATGTTTAGTTTTTTGTAAGATTGTTAATATTAGATTAGATTAAATATATATATATATGGGAAGGCAGCCTTGTTTTGTTTTGTTTTTCTCTCATGAGCCTTTTTTGTTTTTCAGGATGTGACTTAAAATGGTTTCTGATTCTGGGGACCCTGTGAAAAGTATCCTGTGCTTGAATGCTTGTTAAGGTCAGGTAGGTAAGAAATGTGTTTTTCACTGAGAATAGGAAACTGCTGAATGGAACGTCTCTAGTTTTATTTACAACAAATTACATTTAAATATTTAGGGCTTTCCTTTGAGTAAGCCATTTTTTTTTTAAAATTGGTGTCTTAAAAAGTATTTGAATTATGTATAAGATTATTATATTTAATATTTTAAAATTATATACAATTAAAAACAAATTTCAGATCATCTTCATGATTCATTGAAAAGAACTGGTTTGATTTAGTTCTTCATAATTGGCTTATTCTGGGGAATGCTAAGAGCCAATTTATGCTTTTTCCCTAGTGAATTCTTCAAACAAGAAATCAGCTCAGACATAAGAGCTTCCAAGTGTGCTGTATGCTGTGAATACATATATTTATTATAGCAAAAAGTTGATAGAGGCGAGCACAGTTATTGATGAGCAAGAAGGTCTTTATTATTCTTTGTTTTCTTGTTTCTCCTTTTTGCTGAATGAGAAAAATTACAGAAAATTTACGTCTGTGTCTGAAAAGGTAAATCTAATAGTATTGCACACTATTGCTAGTGTTGTTATTTGCAAATAATTATGGAAGTAAGGACCATCTCCTCCAAATGTTGCTGCCTCTGGTTACACTCTAGTGGTGGATGTGGGAGCATCTGTATGTAGTAGTTCAATACTGCTACAAGCAATGGATTTAATGTCTTTCACTTTGAAGACTTTTAACTGCTGATGAGATCTTGGTTTTTCTCATGTTTGTGTTAAGTGTAAACTTTAGAGTGCTCTGGTCATATTTTTTTCCATTCAATTTTAACATTCCATTTCATACAAATGCCTGTCTTTTTTTTGGTGAGAGCTAGGATTATGTGTTTCCAAATGTCTTTTGAAAAAATCATACTGGACAGAACAAGGTATGGCTTATTACCAATAGTTTTGAATAGCTAAATAGAGTGTAGTCTTTATTTTACAAAATGTTTCATGGGAATGAGTAAAGGATTCCAGTGTAGAGATGGGCTTTTGTAGAAATTATAAATAGATGCTGGTACTGATAACTCAGAATAGCAGATATATAAATATTATACATATATATGAATTATTGGTCATTAAATACCTGGCTCTAAAACTAGGCAGTCTTGAGTAATTCTGTCTATAAATTATATAGACTAGGAACAGATACATTTTAGAAAAATCTAGTTGGTTGTCAGAGGATAGAATTTATATTCAGCATTCTTTCCTCCTCACATATAATCCTCTGTTCTAGCTTATTGCAACTTAAACACAAACCTGCATACAGATTTCATCAAAAAGTACATAACACCATATAGTGATACTTAACACCATACTGATACTTGTAGCTCAGGTTCATAATTCAGTCCCACTGTTAATTAGTTTTTGATATATTAGGTTCACCATCCATGCTTTGAGTTTTACCTGCAACTTGGTAGAAAAATAGTAGAATGGTTGTCAGATTTTTCATGAAAGTCATTATGTCACATCTAACTTTCAGTTATTCTGACTAAGAGTAATACTGTATGACAAAAGATTATAGTATCTATGTTTTGGGGAATTAATACTTATCTAAATTTGTACATCTTACAGTTTCCTGGTTTTATGTAATAACTGGCTCAGATTAAGCTAGTTTATACGTTTATTGTCATTAAGCATGTAAGAAAAATTTCACTGATCTTTTTTTTTAAGAAAATACTTTCCTTAGGTCAATCAGATTGTGCAACATAACTAGTAAGGGAGTCCTTCTATCACCAGCTATCTAGCTAATGTTACAGGTGTACAGGCCAGAAATAATGCTATGTTCATTTAAAAAAAAAAATGCTTTTAGTGATAAAAAAGCATCAAAACCTTAACTTTTAAATGCTACATTTCAGAGCTTTCTTCTAAACTTGAGTAACATCTACCCCTCCACCCACACACACAAATAATCACCCTAAGGGATGGATATCTTCTTGGAAAAACTCTTTAGTCCACTAGAAATTACAGGTTCATATTCAACAGATAAACATTACATCTGATATCTTTTAACTGATGATTTATTTCATTATTAACTTACTCAATAATGGCTTCTTTTGGTAAGGTTTCCTGCAGCTGGAAAATTGGTTTGCCTGTTAACAACTTATATTGTAAATCTATACATATTGCAAATGAGCTTCTAGAATTTCCTTAGCTAAGCAGTTGTTATTGTTCTAGACATTATGTGCCCTTTCAACTTGCAAAGTTGCTTATAGAGAGAAGATTTTTAGGGAGAGGGAAAGGAAAATGTGTGTGCAGCTTCAAGATGGAGAAAGCTCCCATAACCTACTTGAGTGCAATAGAAGGAAAAGAAGCTGCATCAGTTAACACATTTTCCTTCTTCCTGCACTCTTTGGTATGTATGCACCAAAAGCTTTTCTTAAATAGAACTGTTGTGATGTATATCATGTTTCACAGACAAAATGTAATAACTTTGTTTTCCACTCAATTCTATTGTGAGTTCAAAACCTGTCAATACAGGCAAATATTAAACAAGAAGTGGCGTTCCCATTCTAAATCATTTAATGTAAGCCAAATTGCGTTCCACAGAAATGCTGAAAGTTGAGCCAGCCAAGCTGAATTTTTCAACTACTTAACATATTTATTTTAACATATTTTTCAACTACTTAACATATCTTTCTTCCTTACACTTGGCTTCTGATATTTTCTGCATCTATACCCTTCCTGAGCCATCCTCAAGCCTTTTCATATTTTGAGCTCTCTTTCCACAATAGCTCTCAGCACCGCAACATTATTCTGATGCTGGGAATGCAGCTGTGGGGTGGGGGTAAAGCCCCAAGGTGGGGTGTGTGTTTGTCACCAGCACTGGAGCTCAGCCTCAGCATGAGGTCTGTAGGCATAAGACCTTGTGAGTCATAAGTCCTTGTCAGGCGTCAGCTTTAGATAATTAACTGCTTTTTGCACGATCATAGTTTGTTTATGTAACATGTTTTTGAAACTCCTTGTTCAAATGAATAGCTCTTCATCCAGCTGCTTGGTTGAAGAAAATGCTATTCCTGCCGTTATCTGGAGATATACTGTCACCCAGTGGTCTAACAGTATGTTTTCCCTCAACCTCAAACAAGATATCTGCTGCTTTAACAGTACTTACAAGCTTTTACCCTGGAGAAATAGTAAATTGAATGAAATCTTATTTTATTACTTCTAGTTGCTGATGTATGGTCAGGATGAGTGGATTAGGAGAAAGCTCCTTGGATAGCTTGACCAATGAGTCAAGGAAACGCAAGCCGTTGCCCTGTGATACTCCAGGTGCAAGGTAGGTTTATTCTTCTCTGCTTTTTGTATTATGGATTTTCAAAAATATTTTTCAAGTTTTTATAGCAATTTAGTGTGAGTTCTAACTAATGATTTTATTTAATTGGAAATTCTTTAAGATGAATGTTGTTGTGAGAATGCCCAGCTATACTGTTATTTGTAGATCTGTCAAAGCTTATAAACAGTAATTAGACTTACATAAATCTTAATGGAGTGAATGTATAAAGACTCACTGTTTGAAGCTGTGATTACAAGACTAAAGAAGAAAAGCATGTTACTTCACATAAATTACAAAGTCAGCATCTTACACCTGGTAATTGACTTGGCATGTCTCGGTTCGGAGGTTATAGTCACCACAGAATTCTGTAATAGGTTCACTGCTTTTTTGACTTGCATTTCTCCAGACTTGTTCTCTGCAGTCTTATCTTGAATTTTGGCATTTTGTGCTGCCTTCCTACTCCTCTTTCAAATCTGTCAGAAATTCAGTTATCTGAGAGACTCAGTTTTCAATCTCCCTCTGACTTTTTTTCCTTTCTGCTACACATTAATGGTTCTGTTAGCCTTCTGTGTTCTTGTTCCCACACAGTAAAACCTTTTTAAACAGTCCCCAGTTTCACCAAAATACCAGATGTGTACCAATATTTCTCCCTTTTATACACTTAGCTGCTGTCCCTTGCCAATTTCCTCCACTGTGTAAGAAATTGGCTATCCCAGTGCTTCGAAAGTTGAGCCAGCCTGGGAGAAGACCAGCCTAGCTGAATAGAGAGCTTCTTCAGGAACTCAGGAAGAAAAGGAGAGTTTATGAGCTCCAAAAGAAGTGGCAGGCGATTCAGAATGACTGTTGTCAAGTTGTGCAGAGAGATAGTTGGAAGGGCGGAAGCCTAGCTGGAACTCAGTTTGACTAGTGCAGTAAAGGACAATAAAACTGCTTTTATCAGTACATCAGCAGCAGCAAAAGGGGGATTAAGGAGAATCTTCATCCTTTATTGAATGTGAGAGGAAATGTTGTGATGAAAGATGAGGGTAGGGCTGAGGTACTTAATGCCATTTTTTGTCTCAGTCTTTATTAGTAAGGCCAGTTCTCAGGGTCCTGGTCCCACGGGATGGTGGCAGGGAGTGAGATGAAGATCCTATAATCCAATGGGGAACTTTAAGCAGCCTTTGCCTTACATCATTTGAACATTTGTAAGTCTGTGGGGCTGGATGGAGTTCATCCATGTGTACTGAACGAGCTGTCGGAAGTGCTCATCAAGCCACTTTCAGTCAGCCACTTCCCAGCTGACTGAAGGCAAGCAAATGTGACTGTAAGGGCAGGAAGGGAGGATCCGGGGAACTACAGGCCTGTCATTCTGACCTTAGTGGCAGAGGAGGTTATGGAGCAGATAATCTTGAATGTCATTACATGGCATGTACAATTCAGTGATCAGATCCAGCCTGCATGAGTTTATGAAAGACAGGTCGTCCAGGACCAACCTAATCTTCTATGACAGGATGATCAGCTTAGTAGCTGAGGGAAGGTCTGTGGATGTTTGGGTTTTGATAAAGTGTTTGACTTTGCTTCCTGCAGTATTCTTGAGAAGCTGGCTACTCATGACTTGGGGAGAGGTACACAGTTTGCTGGTTGAAGAACTGGCTGACCAGGCTTGAATAGGCATGGTGAATGGAGTTCAGTCCAGTTGGCAGCCAGTCACTGGCAGTATTCCCTGGGGCTCAGTCTTGGTTTAACAGGAATTGTGAGGAGCGACTGAGGGAACTGTGACTGTTTAGTCTGCGGAAGAGGAGGCTGACAAGAGACTGCATTGCTCTCTACAGTTACCTGAAAAGGAGTAATCACAGGAGGATTTTTTTTAGCTGAATATCCTTCTCATATCCTCTTTAGACAAACTGGTACTTAAGATTCTTAAAAAAAAATAAATAAATCACAACATAAGGTAACACTGGACAACAAAAAACAAACAACAGTGTAAAACATACACACAATGCCCTACAGATTTACGCTTGCTAGAATGACTGCCAGCTAGGTTTAATGGATAGGTGTTAGGAGAAATATTTTGAAGTTCATGGTGTGAACACAGCTTTTGTATATGATGGAATATAAGTATATGTAATAATGTTTTTGGTTTGTAGTCTGACCTGCAGTGGTGAGAAGCGTCGACGTGAGCAGGAAAGCAAATACATTGAAGAACTGGCTGAACTGATATCTGCTAATCTGAGTGACATTGACAATTTCAATGTCAAACCAGACAAATGTGCTATTTTAAAAGAAACTGTGAGACAGATTCGACAGATAAAAGAGCAAGGTATAATTTCCTGCTAGACCAAAACAAATAATTTCTTTTTCTTGTGGTTCCTTTTTCAAAGCAGCAGTAACATGGGAAATTCAGTATTGTTTTAATAATAGTACAGACTTGAAAAATACTTAAGATTTTGACTTGAACCAAACCTTTAATGTGCTTGAACCAAACCAAACCTTTAACTTAATTTGCTGTTTAAAAGTAAGCCACTGTTTGCCTTATTTTTTTTTTTTTTTTTTTTACTGGAAATGGGTGCTTTAAAATTGTGTGTGGCCTTTCTTACAAGTTGCCTGAAAATACTAGTTAAGCTTGAGCTAGTCCACAGTGAAACTAACTACAGATGGTATTGTGCCATCTCATGGTACAATATACCAAATACAGTTCTTTTCACGTTAAGGGACAATTAAATAAACAAAGGAGAAAATTCCAGTACATCAAGTTTCATTAATTTCTTTTGGTAAGGGTAAACCTAAGTGGTATAATATGAAAGGTATATGGAAAAAAAAATAGCATATTGATAGAATATGTATATAGTTCAAATAATTATATGTATTTCTGTATCTGTATCTCAAATGACTAAGTTGTCATGTGTACATATTTCTTTTGGGCAGTAAATTATTGTTTGATATCAAGTGATGATTTGCCAATTTTAGAGACAAGTTAAGACAGTTCTGAAAAGATATCTTCTGTTTTAAGGTATTCCTAATGTAACCTAATGTAATGTATGTATATACAAGCATATATATGCACATTAATATGAGCCAAATGCTGTTTGTAGAACAGTGGTGATGGCATCTGTTGACTGTGACCAGTGATGAGATAATCAAATTAAAACCAGCAAGAAGAGATGTGCTAAGAAATGTGTTTAATGGCCATTGAGAAAATCATCCATCAGTCAGATGATCCGAAAAGTTTGATATTATGTAGCCATGACACTTATTCTGGTCATAAGCAACTACTAATGTGAGATCTTCTCTCTCATTACTGCCTCTCTTTTTGCCCGTAATTCACATAGTTCCCAGAATCTAGCTTCTACTACTAAAATGTAGGCTTTGTATGAAATGTTGCTTTACTGAAATATGTCTTCTGGTTTCAGGAAAGGCAGTTTCCAATGATGATGAGGTTCAGAAAGCTGATGTGTCTTCCACAGGTCAAGGAGTTATTGATAAGGACTCCTTAGGACCTCTTTTACTACAGGCAAGTGCAAATTAGAACTTAGTAAATCCTGAGGGAAAATAAGTACTTAGAGCAGCTGAAACTAATACAATAGAGCCTGCAATCCTATAGTGAAATAATATAAAAGAACATTTTATCTCTGACCCTTTCAGACATAGTTTTGTATAAGTGTTTGAAAGGATCAGAGTTAAAATCCATCGTGTTTTCTTAATTTCACTGAAATAGTCTGTGGAAGGAAAGAAAAGAATAGCCTTTGGCTTTTTCTCATATTCTAATTCTTTACTTTCTCTAGCAGTCATTAGTAAATTACTACTAAAGCTGTGCTTAGCAATACAAGGAGTATTTTTCCTTTGCTTTGAGGGTTAGCTGTTAAAATAAATCGATGAGGCTTTATGAGGATTAGGGATCTGTGATGTGCATTGCTGTTTTTAACTCTAAAACATGGAGCTCATTCACCCAACATTGCTATCAAGTAAGCTAATGTAAGAATAACTGGAAAAAAGAAAAAAAAAAAAAAAGATTAAAAAGAAAGGTACATAGCAGATACTTTTTCCTTATGCCTAAAAAATCAATCCCATGAAGTGCATTAAAAAGCATTTTTGAAACTTAAAAAAAAAAAAGCTGAATTTTTCTTTCATTTAAGAAGATACAGTATTTTCATCACACATTCTACTAAATTTCTTCTTATTTCAATTTGCCAGCTATAGAAATAATGTTATCGATTCATTCTCTTGTTACCAGATAAAGAAAGAGTAAAACAAGAAGGTTGGTTATCACTGTGACAAATCTCAATTGAATAACAAATGAACAGACAGATTTTGGATGTTGAAATCATTCCTTAACACATTCCATTTTCTGTACAGAAAAGTGTGAAAACTCATTTCTACTTTTGAAAATAAATGCATGTATTATGACTTGGCATTTAGAACCTGCAAAGTTTTTAAACTAAATTATGTTCAGAATTATGCAGTCTCATATGCTATGTTGCTATTTAGGCATTGGACGGTTTCCTGTTCGTTGTCAATCGTGATGGGAACATAGTATTTGTGTCAGAAAATGTCACACAGTATTTGCAATATAAACAGGAAGATTTGGTTAATACAAGTGTCTATGGTATCTTGCACGAAGAGGACCGGAAGGACTTCCTTAAAAACTTACCTAAATCTTCAGGTAATGAAAGTTGATGTACTACGCTGTTATCAAGCTGTTTGCAAACAATCAGAAGAGAAAAAAAACCAAACCAATTTGTGATGGATGACCTTACAAAACAAACTACTTTTACAAAGGAAATTTGACTTCTAAAGTATATTAATCTTGAAAAGTATTAGTATGCTCTTACTAAAGCACACCACTAGAAATAAATGTGCTGGAAATTAACACTGTACTTTAGCCATTGCAGTTTGTTTATGTGTAACTTAGAACAAGGACTCTAAAGGAACATATTCCGTAAAACTACATGACTAGCTGAGGGAACTGCTTGTTTTTTAAGTATGGCTTTTTAAGAAATGGCTTTTCAGCTCTCTTTCAAGTAACACTGCAAATGTCATGTTAGGAAATGAGTTTAACTTGATGTACAGTCCTACTATTCCCAAGGTATAGAACTGGTGGTACACTCAGAAAGCATTTTACAATTCTTTAACAACTCTAATCTAGCAGCCAGTTATCTAAGTTAAGAAAAATTGGTTATGAATTTTATCTGAAAATCGTTATAAATTCTTACTGTATTCTTCTAAGTTAATGGAGTTGCTTGGACCAATGACGCACCTAGACAGAAGAGTCATACATTTAATTGTCGGATGATGGTGAAAACTTCCCATGATCTTTTGGAAGATGTAGGCAGCCACCAGGATACACGCCAGAGATATGAAACAATGCAGTGCTTTGCTTTATCTCAGCCAAGGGCTATGATGGAAGAGGGGGAAGGTAGGAAATTTTGTGCAATTACTGTGCAGAAATGAAATCTCTGAGTAAAGCTTTTTATTATTTGGTATGTGTTATGATGAAATACGTAGTTTATGCAGTCCTTTTTTTGAATGAATTAGAAACTTAATACAGAAAGTTAAATTCTCATTGTTTATGTACCTCTGTTAAACAACGCAAGATTCTTCAGCTATTTTATTAGCTTATATGACAGAACGAAGCAGAGAAATGAAAGAAAAAAGAATTTATTTTTTTAAATACAGATTTACAGTCCTGTATGATTTGTGTGGCACGTCGTATCGCAACTGCAGAAAGAGTATTTCCAACAAATCCAGAGAGCTTCATTACCAGACATGATCTTTCAGGTGAGAAATGTGTTCAAGATGAAGGTATTAAGGTATCTTTTTTGTCCGTGTTCTCTTGGTTTATATAAATCAAGCATGTAAGTAAATTGTGCATCTGTAGTAATTAGCAGAATTCATAACAAGATTCCCAGCTCTTTTGTGCAGTATGCCATTGTTGGTGCTGGAGTGCAATAACAACAGTGGGACACATTTTCTTTCTGTATGCTAGTTGGGATTGTTTGGCAAGTTGGTATAAAACATTACTTGTTTCTTTACTTGGCAGCGTTTTGAATTGTGTTCATTATGCTTTCATTCACATATAAAAAATATTTAAAATTATAATTGAAAGTAATGAGTGTTCTTTAGAATGTTTGTATGTTTCTGCAGTTGGTGAGCTAATGTTTATGGTGTTTAAATTGAAGTACTTAGATCACCTATAAGGGGTTTCTTCAGTGTTTAAATTTATGTTTAAGATGTGTATTTGTGGATGTAGCTGGTTAGTATTTTTGACAATTTTACTGTCTGGGCATGCCTTGGCTGCCTGTAACTACAGACAAAGTTGCTGTATGTTTTCTAAAAGCTCTGACATTAACCAGAAGATGTTGGAACTTCCTCTCTTATCGTTATCTAAATCCCCTTGAATGCTGATATTTTTACAAGCAGCAGTATACTCTCGTATGGCAGATTAGTCATAAATGTGACTTCTTTATACTCAAAATTTAGCATTAGGCTGATGAAAAATTAAAATGGTGACATTGGAGCTTTTATACAAAACAATTGGTATACTCATAAAGATTTTATCTTCCCTGTAACAGGCAAACTTGTCAACATCGACACAAACTCATTACGATCTTCCATGAGACCTGGCTTTGAGGATACAATTCGACGGTGTATTCAGAGGTTTTTATGCCATAACGATGGACAGTCCTGGTCAAACAAACGCCACTATCATGAAGGTGAAAATCTTCAGTGTTTGTCCTTACTGCTTCTCTCAGTGGCTGCGTTTTTTTTCTGAAAAAGTCTAAAATTCTGCCTATGTTCATTTTTTCAATGTTTTTAGTTATCCTTTTTGTTGTGAACACCTATGTACAACCTGAAGAAGGATGACTTCTTGAGAAACAGGAATTCTGACAGAAATTACTCTGTTTCTGTTTTTCTAATGTGCCTGTGTTGATAGTTTTCCTAACACTTTGTTGAAAATCTATAGAGTGCACATTAGCAATTTTTGTGCTTTTAAATATGAATAATACTTTATATTTCCTTTGCAGCTTATACACAAGGTCATGCTGAAACACCATTGTATCGCTTTTCCTTAGCGGATGGAACTATAGTGACAGCACAAACAAAGAGTAAAGTGTTTAGAAATCCAGTAACTAATGACCGCCATGGATTTGTCTCTACCCACTTTCTTCAAAGGTGAAATCATTGGTGTCTGTCATCTAAATGTCATAGCTTCTAAAAATACATCTGATGTTGTAGATACATGAAAAAATACTGAGCTGAAGTATTTTGATTACAACTCAAACTGAACAAGAATGTTTGGGAAGCAAGAGTTGCAAATGAATTTGTCAGTCTAAGATTTTGTTCAACACACAGCCTCTGAACTTACCTGTGTGGCAGAATGACAGTCCCAGTCAAAAGAGAGGTTTTGCCCTCTGTTGCTGTGTGAGGCTTACGGTTGAGTTCATTATTTTTGGGAGTTTACATATGTAATGATTAAACATGGGAAATAGAAATGCTTACATGCTTTATCTTGCTCTTTTTAATTGCACACCAGTTGAAAACACGACCCACCCCATCAGTTGCATTACTGATGATTCATATGTACCTTAAATAGCACTTCCTGTGACCTTTTCTTGTTGATTGCAAGAATAACTGAAATGCCACTCTCTGGAGGGAATTTCTGGCATTAAATTGCCTCCAGATGCTGAAAAATGAACAGTTGAGATTCTTCATGGTATCATTAGTGTGCACAGAAGAATAGTGTCATGTGTTGACTAGGCTGGGTAAGAAAAGATGTTTTAACTGATAAATCTAACTAATGGCTGATGAAAAAACAGAATACAGTGATACTGTACGCACTTGTAACTAAATTCACCTCAAGGTGTAATGAATGAATGAGTGACATAGTTTAGTTGTGCTAAAAAAAAAAAAAATTATCACGTTATTCTTTCTTTGAAGCACTTGATTCTGAATAAGATTTGACTTCACTTTCTTGAGGTCTCTGGGGATGTTTTTGAATTTACAGAGAGCAAAATGGATATCGACCGAATCCTAATACAGTTGGGCAAAACATCAGAACAACAGTGGCTGGAAATACAAATTCTGTTGGTCTTATGAACATGTCACCTGGTCAAGGCATGCCAATGCAAAACAGGAACTATGGCATGGGAGATCCCAGTACAGTGGGCCAGCTGAACAGCTCTCGATATGGAGGCCCTGGTAATATGGGACCAGTGAACTCTGGACCAGGAATGCAGTCCTCTGCTTATCAGAGCAACAGTTATGGGTTAAATATAAGTAGCCCACCACATGGAAGTCCTGGTTTAACTTCCAACCAACAGAATCTAATGATATCTACTAGGAATCGAGGGAGTCCAAAAATGAATTCACACCAGTTTTCTCCAGTTACAGGTACTTTATTTTTGCTGTATATCATTTTTTAAAGCTTTCTTTTCTTACTTTTATGTGCATTCTGTTTGTCATCCTTTTTAACTGTTCTGTGATGCATTACTTAAATTTAGTATACCTAATTTTGTGGTAAAAAATTATTTTTAAGTACTTAACCCAGTGTGGCAGTCATATGTAATCCTGAAGTAAAGGTAGGTACAAAAAGTGCTGTAATCTAATAAGTTTGATCTCTATCTTGTGTTACAGGTATGCACTCTCCAATGGGATCTGCCAGCAACACCAGCAACAGCACTTTCTCTAGCAGTTCTCTTAGTGCTCTTCAAGCCATTAGTGAGGGGGTTGGAACTTCCCTTTTATCAACACTTTCTTCACCAGGTCCAAAATTGGATAGTTCTCCAAATGTGAGCATAGCTCAGCAAAATAAAGCAAATAACCAGGACTCCAAAAGCCCATCAGGCTTGTATTGTGAACAAAATCAGGTGGAAAGTTCCATCTGCCAATCAAACAGCAGGGATGTCCTTAGTGAAAAGGATAGTAAAGACGGAAGTCTGGATGCGTCTGAAAGCCAGAGAGGACAATCTGAAAGCAAAGGGCATAAAAAGCTGCTTCAGCTACTCACATGCTCTTCAGATGAAAGAGGACATTCTACAGCATCGAACTCACCTTTAGACTCCAATTGTAAAGAATCTTCTACCAACGTTACCAGTCCTTCAGGAGTTTCCTCATCAACATCTGGAGGGGTGTCTTCCTCCTCAAATGTGCATGGGTCACTCCTGCAAGAGAAACATAGGATTTTACATAAATTGTTGCAAAATGGTAATTCCCCTGCAGAGGTTGCCAAAATAACAGCTGAAGCTACTGGTAAAGACACATATCATGACACTAGTAATACAGTCCCATGTGGAGAAAGTACAGTCAAACAGGAACAACTGAGCCCAAAGAAGAAAGAAAACAATGCTTTACTAAGATACCTGTTAGATAAAGATGATGTTAAGGATCCGCTTTCCAAAGAGTTGAAGCCAAAAGTGGAAAATGTAGATAATAAAATGGGACAATGCAGTAGTACTACTATTCCTACTTCCAGTCAAGAAAAGGAGATGAAAATAAAAACAGAACCAACGGAGGAGGTACTGTATACTGTAATGCGATGGTAATGAACAAGGCAGTGTTTTCACATTGCAGTGAATGGTAAAAGGACAATGTATGCATGTGTAAACATTTCCAAGAAAGGTGTTTGCAAATGGTGGGAGACGATGTGTTCAGGTTTATTGTAACTGAGAAAGCACAGATAGAACTATGGGATATATATATATGTAGCCAAATGCGCTGTACTGTAGTCCTGGAGTAATGTAAACTTTAAGTTATGGTATGATTAAGGTATGCATTTACAAATCCTTATGTAAAATCAAATCTTCAGCGGTTTCTCATTGTATGTGCTTATCTTCACGGCTTATTAGGAAGTGGAGCTGTTAACTGTCTCCACAATTAGCTGGCAATGCAATAGGAAAGCGCAGAACCAGCAGACATTACATAATTTCAGTTTGAGAATGCAAGCAATACACAAAAGCGTGTAATGCGTAAAATAGAAATAGGTTGGTTTCACTTCATTCACTTGTTACAGCACTTTTTTTCCTTAAATGAGAGAAAGTGTCTCAAATAGGTATAAGTTCAAATATATCTACATATTTGTTTCAATATATTTACTGCAATTTTTATATTAAAAAAATGTTTTTACTTATGTGTGCTTCCAATTTCTCCTTGCTGCCAAAATTAAATGAAAAAAAATCTAAAAATAAGCTAATTGAATTAGAAGATCTTTGGAAATTGGGAGGAATCTAAAGGTACTGTCAGTGAACTAAAACACTGTACTGTCATTTAAGATGAGTGAGGAATAAATAAAAGCTGAAGGGTATCTATATGATAATAAATAATCTTTGTTATTTTACTGCTTCTTTTTCAGATGAGTGGAGACTTGGATAATTTGGATGCAATTTTAGGGGATCTGACTAGTTCAGACTTCTATAATAATGCTATGTCTACAAGTGGAAATAACTTTGGAATGAAGCAAGCGTTATTTCAAGGAAATGCTTCACTGAGTAAGGAATTTCATTTAAAATCACTTTGTTTTAAAATTGGGGCTTTCTTCTTACCTGATGTAAGCATAATGCATCTTCAGATCCTTAGAGAATACATTTTGATCTGCTGTATCTTCACGGACAAACACAACGCAAAATAGCAGCACTTAACTTTATTCACTGTGTATGTTGTAGATAACTTCAGTTCCTCATGTTATGTTTTTTTTTCAGGGATTGTCTAACAGATTTCTCAGAGGCAAGACATCAGGAAAAATGTTTTGTCAGTTGTAAATTGATATTGAGTTTGTGCTCCTTCCAGATGAGTAGGGAAATAACATGGGATTGGTGGCAAGCCTTTGATTTCTCATTTATTCGATATGAAAACATCTTGTGGCCTGCAAATCTTAATCAGTACTCCTCTGTGACATTGAAAGGAATGACCCATTGTAATAGGAAGCTGAGTAATAGAGAGGATTAACCTTGCTGAGAGACCAGTATCACTACAGTTGTCACTTCCTTTTATAACATTGGTCATCTCTTGATTATATGGGGTCACAGTTTGCTTGAGGTAACTGAAGGGGGTGGATCACAGATAGTGAAAAATGTGTAATCAAGTGTAAGTACATCTAGGGCCACTGACACTGTTGGCTGTGGAGCACACTGATCTCACTAATAAGCCCACATAGTATGAAGTGTTCAAAACCATTCTGCTTCTGGATTGCATCTGATTCAAACAGGGAGCTGTTTACCTTGTTTCTGTCTCCATGTCAGTTATCCAAAGGCTGGACAAGTCTACTCATGTATATTAATGAGTCTGTAATACTAGTGCTAACATTAGTTCTAACATTTCAAAATGTTAGAAACATGATTCATTATGGAATGTAAATTAAAATGAACTTTCTAATGTCCAGGGCCAAAAGGAGTTGCATTTGGCTTTGCCTGTACAATATCTTAAGTATGTATTCAAAATGTGATGTGGGCAATGAGAATATAAGCAGAATAGCTATTCTTGGTTTGTTTAAGGTCAAAAATACATGCCTGTAAATAGATACAACTTATGTAAGTTGCTAATAGTTCTTTCTGTTTAAAATATGTAATTCTTTAGCAGGTATGAGGAGTCCCCAGTCTGTGCAGGCTGCCCGCCCACCTTTCAACAGAGCCATGTCTTTAGACAGCCCTGTGGGCTCAGGTGCTTCAGTGAGGAATGTCAATGCATTCTCCATGTTACAAAAGCAAAACTTGATGGGTGGAAGTCCAAGAATGACTGAAAACCAGGAAAGCTTCGGAGCAAATATTGGTTTGTTGACTATAGAAGTAATTCTTATTGTAAAAGAAAAAGCTTTAAAGTTAAGAACATTACAAGATTATAAAATGAGCTCTGGGAGAAGAAACCCTAAAGAATATTTATTTCTTAATGAGCGTATAAATACTTCTCAATTATTATCTCTAGTTCAAATTATAATAACGCAGCCATTCATCTGTACATAATTACCAGTAGTTCACTGTTACTTAATAGTTAAATATTTTCTGGCTATTATGAGTTTTTAATTTAATGTATGTTTTTTATACATAAAAGCAAGAATAAATCACAATGGCAGTCAGTCATTAACATTTTAAAATATATTTAGATGAATATAACTGTTTGATTTTAAACATGGCATGGTAAGCTTTAATTGCTTTTGTAGATGTTAGGTGAATTGCATTGTCATTGACACGTGTCCTTGCTGGTAAAACAAAACAAACAAACAAACAAAAAAAGCCATAAAATCCAGTTAATTATAAAATAAAAGCACATCGTACATTCTAGATGGAAAAAATAATTTTTTTTTTTTTTTTTTTGCTTTTCATTATAGCAAGTACTCCCAGCAGAGGTGTATCTATGAATCAACATCAATCAGGAGACTGGGGTTTGCCAAACTCGAAGGTTAACAGATTGGAACCTACAAGTTCTACTTCCATGTTGAGACAAGGAGCTGAGTTCAGTGCATCCCTTCCCAGACCCACAGCAGGTGGCTCTATGCCTGGGCTGCCCGTCCGTTCTAACAGCATCCCTGGGACAAGACCAATGCTACAACAGCAAATGATGCATATGAGTAAGTTCTTGAATTTTTCTTGTGATACTTAGCACTATCTCATTTTCTTTAGCAAGCATTCATCATCAAAATCTTTTCAGTTTTGGTACAATCGTAGCTTCTCATCTGAAGACTGTACTTCTTTAGTTAAGACTATTGTTCTCCCCTGACTGGGGCATTTTATGACTTTTTGATTATATTGGTATTATTTTCTGGTGTCCTATTTCATATAGAGATTATTCAAGCTGACTTTACAGTCGTTTTTGGATAATTTCTCTATTTTTATTTCTTTACTGTAGTACTTCTCTCATAAGCTCCAAGAACTAGATGCCCTTTATGATTTAGGTGAAGATATTAGTATTTTAATCAAATTAATTCATTGCATTAATTTGTTTAATGATCTTTAACATAGATTTTTTTATTATTATTATTTTTTTGCTGTGAACTTGTTAGCGATCAGGGTTGTTATTTTTAAAGCTTTTTCTTGAGATTTTCAAAACTCATCTCATGTAGATTGTCCAAATTTCATATGAAACTGCTTTTCAAATTCCGGTACTCATTTAAGTACCCATATTTAAATCTGTGGTCTCTCACATTTCTGAAGTCATCTTAATTGTGAATTTATATATGTATGCACTTTGAAATATGCCACTGGAAGGCTCTTGAAGCTGCTTCACTATTTGTGTGATCATCCATAGTGCTTAGTGTGAACACTGGACAGCAAGGTGACACCTTTTGCTTTAAAAACAACTGTTTTACCTTACAGGATCAAATGAGATTAACATTGGTATGGGGGGGAATCCTTACGGACAGACAGGACCAACCAGCCAGCCAGGATCGTGGCCTGACAGCATGCTGTCCATGGAGCAAGCATCACGGGGTTTACAAAACAGGTAGAATTAAGGAAATTTTTTTAAAAAGTTTGAATACAACTGTTCACTGCTAATCAAGAGCACTTAAGACCTGGAAAAAAATCAGTACGACATATACATAGGGGATAAAGAAAGTCAAAATCTCTATCCAACTCTGCTGCTGCTCTGTCACTGGATGGATGGTTATTGTTTAACCCAGCTCCACAAATGGCATTCCTAACAAAATCGGTCAATCCTTGAGTTGAGAGGCACAGAGAAAAGAGTTGGGAAAATCTTAAACTATGTCTTCCTTGCACATGCAGAAGCTAATATTTAGATGTGAGGAGAAAACAAAATTTATGTCTATTCAAGGCTAGATGACGGTTGCCTGGGCATTTCAGGACCTAAATTTGGCCCTTAAGTTCTTCAGTCTTCCGGGTGATTATAGTACTTTCTTATTGCCAAGTAAATAATGTACTGTATGAAAGCTAAGCGCATGCCTTTGCAGTCGATAATGGTTGCGTTTTTTTAAAAAATATTTATAGACAATTAGTGAGAAACTCTTTGGATGACCTCTTAAGTGCAGCACCAAGTGTGGAAGGCCAGAATGATGAAAGGGCTCTTTTGGATCAGCTGCACACATTGCTGAGTAATACGGATGTCACAAGCCTGGAAGAAATTGACAGAGCTCTAGGAATTCCCGATCTTGTAAACCAAGTAAGAAGGAAGAGATTCTGGTCACTTTTTTCTTTTCCAAAAGCCTGTGTTATTTTGGTACTGGGGGGAAAAAAAAAAAAAGTGAAGAGAGCCTCCTCATTTACATGTCTGGCTTCACTTTCTTGTGTCCATTTTTCTGAATCTTTGGAAACATTTCTTCTGAGTAATGTTTTTCATTGGAGAACTTAAGTATTGATTAAACTTCTTTTGAGTTAAATAAGTAAATAAAATGGTATCCTCTTATCTATGTTTATTATCATTTTTCTTGGTATATAATTTGTTTTATTTTTTTCAGAGAGCGTAAACCATTGTAATTCTATAAGCAGAGAATGAGTTAGGTTTCTTTAATATAACTGTAGTCAACTGAGCTGGGACTGAAATGTTTTACTGGCAGTTAATGAATAGGATATTTTCATCTCTTTCAATTTCAGCTTGAATTTTCATGACTAGCAAATAGGAAAAAAGAAATTCTGTTCAATACTTTGGAATTCACTGGAAAACACAAAATCATGCTGTCATTTGTACAAACTGCAGTTGAAAAGAGCAGAAGGGCTTTTATAATGATACCAATCTGCTTATGCAAGCACTGATCAGCAGAAGTGATTTTCAAGTAAATTACTAATAGTCGCTTGTGCTATTTCTCTTGTTCAGAGACAAATTTGATAGTAATCTAGTCATGCTATTTTCTACTCAAGAAACAACTGGTCTTTGTATGATACATTAGTTATGTCGGTTTTTTTTAACAATTCATACTTTGACGGTGCTTTCAATAGCAATATATGTTCTATATCTCTTAAAGGGGCAAACTTTGGAACCCAAACAAGATTCATTTCAAGGTCAGGAATCCGCAGTGATGATGGACCAAAAGCCTTCGTTATATGGTCAGCCCTACCAAGGGCAGGGCACAGCCTTGCCAGGAGGCTTTAGTAACATCCAGGGACAGCAGCCATCCTTTAATTCCGTGATGAATCAGATGAGCCAACAAAACAATTTTCCACTTCAAAGTATGCATCCTAGAGCAAATGCAATGAGACCTCGGACCAATACACCAAAGCAGCTCCGCATGCAGCTCCAGCAGAGGCTTCAGGGGCAGCAGGTAATCTTTTCCTGCCTCTACTTTTCTGTCTTGTTTCAGAATGAGGTGTGCACTAACCTTTATTGCTTCAGGAATATAGAAGTTGGCATTACAGCAGATGATTGTAAGAATTGAACTTTTATTTTAACAGTGTTTTTCACAGTGGCTACCCAATACCTGTAGATGTGAAAGAACCTTTATTAGGACAAGTATTTATCTTTCATCCACCTCACTATAGATTGAATTGGTTCTCTCAGCAGAGCAAGTTTTTGCTAATTAAAACAGTAATCCTGTAGTACACAGATGTGGATGGTCTCATTATCCATGCTAAAATTTAGTTTTTTTTCTGAAAATCCTTGAATATGATTTTAGTATGGAATATACTGCTGAATGGAAAGAAATGCTGTGGTCATTGGGAAATGCACTTGGATGTGATGGTTGGAAGGTTTAGATAATGGAAAATTTACAAATAAAACTCAAGAAACAGAGAGTGCTGTGTGATGTTGAATGGCAAGGTTAAATCCTTGGGAAATAGTGTGTTCTGTCTTGACTGTTCCATTACACTAATTCAAACTGCATGGATTTGCAGTATTGTGAAGGAGATGGAAGGAGACAGAGACACACCAGCAGCTGTGCTTACAATACTAACATTCTGCCCATAATGTGATTGGGAACAAAGAGATGGTGTGCTATATATTTGCTCTACAAATGAGCACTTTTTAAGAATAAAAAAAAAGCCTGTAATTGCTGTACTGTTTGAATGGTTTTTCTTTTTGTATGTCTTTTTTGAGCTTAATAATAAATACCTTGGTACTTTATGTGATCAAACAAGGAAAAATTAACCATTGTTCTTTAATCAAGAGGTGGTAAAGCAGTTGGTGGTATTTTGAGCAAGTACTGGTGTTTTCAAACTAACATTGCTGAAATATCTTTTTCTAAGTTTATGAATCAAACCCGTCAAGCGCTTGAAATGAAGATGGAGAATCCAGGCAGTAGTAATAGCTCAGTGATGAGACCAGTAATGCAGCCACAGGTGGGATCACAGGTAAGTATTGCACTAACCATTTCTGAAACAGTCAATTTTATATGGACACATCTTTTACAGGTCTGCTTAGAGCGTGGGTCTTACTTTTCATGGAATGATAGCATTATTTTTTCTTTCTTTCCTTCCCATCTATCATGATGAAAAAAGATGAGTTTTCTACTTCTCTTACTCATTGACTTGAGGGGTTTGTTCATTGCTCCATGCTGTCAGTGCAGTGTGCTAAAGTCTTTTCCATATAGGAAAAATCAGACTACTGCATCACCTGTTCAGTACTGATAACATCTTATTTTTAATACTTTTTTGATCTAGCTGTGGATTTATTAACTTTCTGCTCTGGTAATGGTTATACTATGTCTTAAAGTGTGAGCATATTGATTGACTGACAACTTGTTTTGCAAAAAATTTTCTAATATAATTTTTCTTTTCTTTGGGGGTTAGCAGCAAGGTTTTCTTAATGCTCAAATGGTGGCTCAGCGTAACAGGGAGCTAATAAGTCATCATTTTAGACAACAGAGGATGGCAATGATGATGCAGCAGCAACAACCTCAGGCCTTCAGTCCACCACCAAATGTGACTGCCTCAGGAAGCATGGATAGTGGTCTGACCGGCCCTCCAATGGCTCAAGTTCCTCCACAGCAATTCTCCTATCCACCTAATTATGGTACAAGTACTAATAACAGATTTTTATTATGTCTGGCTGGTGTTCTCTTCCCTTTTTATTATTAATCCAAATTGGCTAAATTCTGATTATTCAAATACTCCTACAAAATAGGTTATTTTTTTCCCCTCCTGTAAGAAGATAAACTAAAAGTGCTAGGTCATGGTAACTGAAGGGAATTTTTCTTTGTCTTGTAAGGAATAAGCCAACAGCCTGACCCTGCATATAGTAGAGTATCAAGCCCTCCCAATCCAATGATGGCATCAAGAATTGGACCTTCCCAGAATCCTATGATGCAGCATCCTCAGACAGCACCAATGTACCAGTCTCCTGAGATGAAGGGCTGGCCGTCGGGGAGCATGGCCAGGAGCAGGTGAAACGTGCAGCTATAACTTGTTGCTCAAAAACTGTCTTTCATTTTGTCCAAATGGAGAAACGTTGTTAAATTATTTTAGGAAGAGGGTTTAAAGAGGGAAATACAGTGGCATTTCTAACATCTGTCTTGTCCTTGATCCTGCTCTGCTTTATGAAATCAACAGATTAAACATATCTAGCCCCACTTGTTTGTGTTGGATCTGTGCAGTAGCTGGAAACAATATTCATTCATTGTATACTGGAAAAATAACTTGGGGGAAACGTGGTGGTATAGAATAGTGTTATTAGTGTACAATACAGCCTTAACTGAAGCCTCCAAAAACAAAACAAAAAAAAGTTTTAAGAGGAAATGCGTACACATACTTCTGTATGTATTTAAAGCTTCAAAATTTCTACATCAAATAGTATGCAGAAACAAGTAAATATAGCTTTAGTAAATGTAGTTTTAGGCTTCTGTTTGTAACAGTTCTTTCACATGTTGGCAGCTGGTGCAGGGAGTGTAATATCACGAGTAAACTTCTTGAAATGTAATTTTGTCATTTTGTGCTTCAGTTCTTTCCCACAGCAACAGTTCAGCCATCAAGGTAATCCTGCAACGTACAGTATGATGCACATGAATGGCAGCAGTGGCCATATTGGACAGATGAACATTAGTACTGTGCCTATGTCAGGGATGCCTATGGGTCCAGACCAGGTAAGCTATACATAAGGAGGAGTGATCATCTATTGACTGTTTTCCAATTGAGTATGATATGCTTGAAGTCATTCCTCCGGCACAATTCTGTTCTGTTTCCCTGTTTGCCTTTATGTCTGTGGACCTGCAACTTGTGTGTCTCAAGAAATACATTATTTTTTGAGATATTCTAATGAAATCCATGATAAACCCAAGCAGCAGCGATTAGTTGTTGCCTCTGAAGTATCATATATAGGATCAAAGTTTGGACTGCAACAAAGGGAGCCTGGAGAAACCCCAGAAAGCAGAGCACAGGGATTGTAAAAGGTAACTTGAGGAACATGAGTTGGACTAAGAAACCTCTCTGGTAGTGCAGTATTTTATAGAAGAAACTCATGATGATGCTCACCCTTATACTACCTTAGAATACTTTATGTATGCATAGCAAGACACTGTGGAAAATTTAGACCACTTGTTCAAGGGAAAAGTGAGCTTACACTGCAAAGAAGGCTAAAGTACTTCTGCTGTAATCTTTCCGTAAAATACCAAGAAATGGGCAGTATAATATTGAGATAAGCTAAGTCACCAGTACCTTGTGACATTTTGTCTGAGGTACCTGGGCAAGTGGCCGAAGTAACCTGAGGACTTCTGCAAGACAAGTACAGTATGAGAGGACTTACCCTTATAAAGAGGGGAGAAGGACTGAGAAATGTCAGATTTTCCAAAACCACGTCATACAGTGAAGATAACCAAAGAGTGTGTGTAGGGAGTTCTGGGACAGCATTTCTTTTCTACACATCTCAAAAATGGAATACCATAATACTGCTCTGCTTAAAAATTGACTATCAGTACTTTCCTTTTCAAAATGCAACATGTTAACCGGTTATTCCAGCAGAGGCTTTTTTAAAATTTTCTCTGATGAAGCTGTCTTCCTTTCTTCAACAGAAATACTGCTGACAGCTGCACCTGTGATCTCCAACCGAGAATGCGCTGTATTAATGATGCACTAGTATTAGAAGGGAAGTTACGCATTATTCATGGCAACTAGTCCTGGCTTTGTGGAAGTGATTTTTCCTGCTAATCACCATGATGTCCTAAGTTATTTCATTGAGGAAAAGACGAAAACAAACTTTTTTAGTAGAAGCGGTCTGTATTACTGTATATTGTGCTGTACAAAAAAGGTCATATTTTTGGCGCTCTGCCTCTAGAAATGTGAATTTGGCAATGGCATTTTAGTAAGTATGATGGGTAGAGCCAGCCCTGAAATACCTTGTCTATTTACTGTAGCTATTCAAAGCCCTTTATCTACAGGCAGACAAAAGTGCCTGGAGAAATCATAGTGATAAGAACTTTCTGATTTCTCTAGTAAGAATATCTGACAGAGAATGTAGTTCCTAGCCTTGACTCTTTTATATGAATTCCTTAATATAAATGCTGCTTTTAATCCCCTACTCCCCAAGAGTCAGGATTTCCCAGGCAAAGTTATCAGTGCAAAATGAATTGGCACATATTATTCCAAAATTCTGTCAATTGATGCCAAGGGGTAAAACGAGAGGTTGATAAATTTAAATTATTTAAATGCAATTATGACTAATATTTACGTATTGATGTGCAGCTGAGTGCACTTTATAGAAGACTATATAATGGATTAATGCAATATCTTTAATAAGGACTTAATATGAAGGTAGGGTGTACTCGTGTTCCTTCTCAAACACAATCTCTTAAAAATTATTTGAAAAGACTGCATAGTGTGTTTTCTGTGTGTGGAAATCAGAGCAATAATCTTTCATCATTTTGAAAATAACTTCAGAAAACTCAAGGCAAGGCACTGCAGTCTGAATCAGAATTTTGCAGTCTTTTTGTGAATAAATTTTGTAAATATGTTCTTTAAGATAATGTATTATATATATGACTTTTGTAGGTCACTAACTCATTTTTGCAGAGTTTGTGAAGCTAAATATTTAACTAAATTGATTTCTGTAAACTCAGCGTAGTTGAGGTCCAAATAGAATACTTTTTTTTAATTAATGACTTTGAAGCTGGGTGACCTTGGCCCACACCTTTCTCCTCTTTGGTCTTCGACACTTCATTTATTTTTACATCTTTAACATGTAGCTTTTTATAAAAGACCAGTTGTTCAATGCTTTCTCCACCTGTGAGCACTTTGTTATGTTTATTTTTACATATGGCAGTTGGACAAAAAGGCTCTGCATTTTAAGATGTTGTGATGGTCATGTCTTTCTCTATTATCTTGCCTTTTCAGCTGATGGATCCAGACTGTGTCTTTTTTGGTCAATTTTAATGAACTCTACCTGTTCTTCAAAAGAAGTCTGTCTGTTGCAAAATATTTGTTGTTATGTGACATCCAGAAATCTTTAAGGATATTAAGCCACACTTTAACCAAATGTCTGCACCTCATTGGATTGTTCTAATAGTGATGAATGTATTTTCTGAGCAGGCTTCTCTTGTGTCAGTATTTAAGTTTGGTTACAAATTTGTTCATATTATTTGCTGATGGTTGTTTTTTTTCCCTCCTACTTTGGTTCCTGGAAATGAAGATCCTGTTGCAGTTTTTCCAGTCTCAGGCAGTTACAGTGAGTCAGACCCATAGACTTGCATAAGGGATGACCCAGAAATGTTTAAGATATATGGTGCTTTTGCACCGTTGTTCACTGTATAGTGGAAAATTGACTTTTCCCAAGTGAGTATGGAAAAAAAAAAACATTCTCAATTGCTTCTTGGTACTGTAAGTGTGAGGTGGTTTTATTTTTAAGAATATGCAGTGATCTTCCATTTTAATAGACATAACTTACCTAGAAAAAAACTTCAGAATGTTCCTCCTTAGCAAAGAGCCAGTTGTGTTCCAAAGAGAACGTAGATTCCATCTACTTTATGCAACCCTGTCTTTGCAATTAGAACTGAATATGTAGACTTGCTGGTAGTATTTATTTGATACCTTCAGTCCAATTCAGGTGTGTTTTTTTTTTTTTTTTCAATGCAAAACTCTCAAAAGGCTGAGGAACTTTCATCATCTTATTTCTTAGGACGTATCTATTTGTTGAGTAAGTGCTGCCTACTGAAGTCAAAAGGCAACAGGCATTTGCCTTTTGTATCAAATGAGAGTAGAACAGTCCTTGTATTTTGTAGTTATTCATTATATTGATGGAAACTACAAACGCTGGTTGCTTTCATTAGGTGAGCTCTTAGACTGTGCACTACTTTATACATTGTGCCCTGTTGTTTTTTTTTTATGAGTGATTCTGTTTATACATCTATGTATAACTGGTACTTGACCAGTGTTATAAAGGATCATCAGTTTCTCATCTGTATGTAGAATGTTGGAGCTTTCTCGTACAGTACCTACTTTTTTGCTAAATCCAAAGATTCTTAGTTTAAACTTGATTAGGGGGGAGGGTGCATTTTTTATAATGAATTGATAACATCTTTCTTGGCAACACTGATCCTGAATACTACATCTAGTTCAAAAAGCTTATCAGCTGCAGTAAGTAAAACTTACCTTGAAACAAGTTAGCATTTATATCTCCACCAGTTCTGATTCGGTTCTGCAGCAGCAGATTTTTCTGAGTATTTTTTTTGAACAACAACTGTGTAACATTTCTCACCTGCAGGAGGGCAGTTAGCTAGCACAGCCACTCTGATCACTGCTGCACACTGAGCATAGTTTTGCTGCTTGTCTTTGTTGTTCTTTTGATCGCAGAAACTATGTGTTTATAAAATTCATATGTAGTACCTTTATCCAATCTCGGTCTAAAATTCTGCTTTTAAATTTAGGAAATCAGGACCACTTTTCAGTTATAAGACAGAACTATTTGAATGTTGTACCAATTAGCACAGATTTTATTTTTGAATTTATGTGCAGACTACCAGGTGATTGAATGATACAGCAAGTATAAAACCATGTTATGTTGAGAGCAATATTTTTAAAAATTCTCAGGAGAAGGCATACAGTATTGAGAATTGCATTTAAGTTTAGTTTACGTTAAGTATTGCTTGAAATATCTGTATCTATGTTGCAAAACAGAAAACCTTGGGGACTGAGTTATAAAAGAGTTGGTTGTAAGGTATTACTGCTCTTCTGATTTTTGTGTTTGGATGTTAATAATAATGTAAATAAAGGTTTCTATTTAAAATCAGAACTTGGTGACAAGGTGTATTAGCTTTCTGATACTTTGAGGCTGACAGTTGTATCCTCATAAGGTCATAGAAAATTTGCTACTATTAGGAAACAGCTGTAGCTGTTACTGAGGAAAGCTGTGGGCTAGCAAATAGATTTTTTTTTTTCCAGCTATCTGTAAAAGCTAAGGGAGTAATGACTTAAGGCCCCTCTGCCTGTGAGACCAGTTTAGCAAAGCTGCATCAAACCAAATGGAATTTGTCCTTTTCAACTTAAATACCCCAGCAGAGCTGAGAGGAGAAGCAGTAGCTTTTCTGAACCTTTCAACAACCTACCTTTCAGAAAATGACAGGTACTTCTTACATAGACGTTCCACTGCTCAATTTTAGCGTGTGCATAAAGGACACGGTGACTTCAAGCTTCTGACTGACGTGTACCCGGAGCAGTAATACTGGCCATGCAGGATTCTGACAGTCTCATCCTCTTGTCAAATATTGTAGACTGAATGCAAAGAAAGGTAAGGGGAATTTTTTTTCATCTTAGTATTCTTTATGCATACAGACAGGTAAGGGGAGCCAGCTAATGTTTTTCCCTTGAAAGCAGCAAAATGTTTTTCTATTGGTAAATTTAAAGTCATTATTTTTTACTTGCTTGTATTGATCCAGGCTCTCATCACCTACCAGATGTTTCTTTTTTTTCTTTATAATCCATAAAATCTATAGCATGTTAGAGACAGAATTATGCCTAGATTAAGACAGGCATTTATATTTTGCAAGAAAAAATTGGAGAGTGTATTTTGACTCATTCATATGTGATGCATATACAAGATCAGACCTATTTTTACTGTATAGTGCATACAAGTAAGTTTTACTACATAGGCCCCTGTTGTTCAGAGTTTTCTAAATTCAGGTATATTTTCAAGGACAGGGGTGTGGTACCAGAGGTCTGTATCTCCTGTGAAATAATACCTCTTGAGTTACCTACTGTGCAAAAAGTATCAAAAGTCATTTCCTTGACATATCTTTACACTGTTTCCGGAAGTGCAATTTTGTGTTTTGCAAACTCTCTTTGTTAAGAGTGAAGGCCACAGTTGGTTGAGTGTTATCACACAAGCTTGCTGTTGCATGCGCCTCTAGAGTAGTTAGTTAGCAGATTAACGTGGAAAAAATGATAAAAATAGCACTGCTAGTGCCTGTACTACAGTGTATTTAATAACATCATTACAAAGATACTCAAATAGACTCTGTACACTGTGCTTCCTTAGTAAAATGATGGATCTTTTTCTTTTATAAGTAAGTTTTTAAACAATAACTCTCATTGAGAACATCTACTGTAGACTGAACTATAACTAGATTATAAGTTATTGGTCATGATTTTGAAGTTCGCAGAGAAGCCTTTTTTAAAAAATAAGTCTAAAATTTGCACTACAAAGCAAATGTTCCTTTCTGAAATGAATGGTTTCGGTCTTGAACACACAAAATAGTGCTACCCACGAAAAAACTTGATACAAATTTGATTTCATTAAAATGTAGGATGTACATTTACTGAAACTTCTGTACTTCTAAAAGCGGATGAATTCTGAAATGTGCTATGCAGGATTAAGTAACATTTTGAGAAATGGTATGTGGGCATTCCACACTTTTATTAACAAAATTCTTCACAACCTGAAGGAAATTATATTTTTAAACAGTATGCTGATGAATATTTACACAACCCCTCCAAAAATATGACATCCTGTTAGTCAAGATTTTCTCTAATTTTCCTAGAGGTGTCAATAGGATGGACAAGTAGATGTGGAACTAAAACATATCCTCAGAGGAGGAAATTTGAGAGATATCATGGTATTGAGAATATTCAGTGCTGCTCACTTGAATTCCTGAATCTCTTACGAGGTTTTTTTTCGCTGTTAACTTTACCCCCATTGGAAGCAAAGTGTCCATGATATACTTGGCTTTGAAATTTGTCTCCTTACATCCAAAGGCATAGTTGCACTGAAACATAGTTTACTTCCACTGTCTTTGAGGACACTTTGCCCACTGGGATGGCAATCCTCTTTGGGATGCAGCTGTATTTCCTCTTCTGTCAATTTCTGGAACAGAGTTAGTGGTATCTTCTTGAAGTAAAAAGCCTTGTGCAGCAGGTGAGGTATATAATCCAAAGCAAAAAGCAGGTACAAGAGTGGATCTGAAAGAGACCTGTATTCCTGGCAGCAGGTTCCTGTAATTTCACTTCATCTATTTAATTCACTCACCAGTGCAAACACTATCTATTTTGGCCTCCAAGTTCATCCAGTCCTCCAAGCTAACATTGAAATTCTTCTGAAATCATACATATTTTTGCTTAGTCTGTACACGAATTCAAGTTCTGGCCAGTTCATGTCCTCGCTGAGGTCCAGCAGTTGAGGCAGTTAGCCCTCCCATCCTTCCCACAGCTGTCCTCTTTAAAATAAAACAAACATGATTTAGTGTATAATGTTTTAGAGAAGTACTTGGAATGTTTTCAATGGTCCTATGCAGGGCAAAAACCTTTAAACTTTTTTTTCTTTTTTTTTTTTGTCTTTAAATTTATATCTTACCTTTGAGGTCTGGCAAGTTGAGAACTAATAGTACTGTACTGAGCTAAAGTATAATCTTCAAGTTTCAAAAGGCAGAAAAATAAGCAACAAACGATCCTGGAATTTAATATAATGTCAGAATAGCCCCAAATTTCCAGATTTTTTTAAATACAAATAGGACTACCATCTGTTCTAATTTGCTTTCTTTGCTCACAACTTGAGAGAGGCTGTGGTTGGATCAGTCCTCTTATTTCTGGACAGCGTGATAGAACATGAGGAAGCTTCCTCCTGTTCCAAGGTTAGACAAAACCAACATAATGCTCTATAATTCTTGTAGAAGAATTATAATTGAGAGTCCACCTATGCTCAAATTTGAAATTGCCTTAACCATACTATTGCTAGATTCCCATAAAACATGCACTAACAGGTTTTGTACAGCAGTAGTCAGCATAATACTTATTGTATAATTTAGAGGGCTTGCAACGTAGCATTCCCTGAGAACAGATGGTGTTAAAAAGGTGCTGCAGGCAAAAAGTAAAGAACGGAAAGGTAAGTAAAAGCTCATGCTTTTCATGAACTGCTCCCAACTCACAGTGACTTAGAAGATGATGGTCTCTTCACATCTGGCCACTTTCGACGCTGAAACTGCCTAATTTTCAAGCAGTAAAAGGAGAAAAAAGTTAACCATCACCAAGAAAACCAGCACTACAGTCAGAAAGATGAGGGAAGAGAAGAGTTTAGCATGAATTTTGACTGCAAATATTAGAAGAACATGCTGTAACACTGAAACAAATGTAGCTCCACTGTTTCAAGCTAACTCGGATAGAAAAACATTGCAAATGCCATTTTAGACGGTTCCTAATCTTGGATTCCTAACTCTTTAGCTTGAAGTCAGTACGGAGGAACAATCATTTAATTACATATATTTTAAAATCTGTACCTGTACTGCTCATAGCTTCCATCTTTAAGTCCTAGAAGAGGAAAAATTAACACGTTATTAACCATAGCCTGCAACAGATGAGACAGAAGGTAAGGCACAATTTAAAGAAAGACATAATGAACATGTTAATATTCTTAGGACTCTTATTTTCATATTTAATTCCTTATTCTAAGAAAAATAGGCTGTAAATTGAGATGATAAATTTGAAACTTTTCTGTAAATGTCCTGCAGTGGTTATTTAAATGCCAAGACCTGTTGATTTCAAACATACAGCTCTAGCTGGTACATGTACTAAATAAGACCTGAAATAACATTGGATTTCTGTGGACTTACTTGTGTAGATAACAGTATTTTTTCGAGTGACTGTGTTTAAGCTCTAATGGCTGCACATTTATTTATTATTAATTGCATTTTTTAAGTCATCTTAATTGTACTAAGGAGTAGACAAGATATGCAGTTTAAAAAGCAGAAATGTAATTAACTGTACTTTTTGTCTTGCTAAACTTAAATAACACCACCACAACCACCACCAACAAAAAGGAAGTGTATAAGCCAGATGATTTCTTGGTAGACCCAGGACAAATTTAAGGGATAAGAAATGATAAGATTAGAAAAAGAATACTTTCCTTCTTTGTGGAATATAAAGGCATAGTTAGAAGAGCACATCTTTTGGTAGCAGAGTGCATTCCTCAGTGCCTCCCTTTCTAGATCTGCTGTTACTTTACAACAACCCTGCACTAACACAGGGGAAATCTGATCAGCATAGGTACTCTTCTCTATTCTGAGGTTAAAGCTATTTCTGTAAGCCACTCATTAATAAGGCTGCCTGGACTGTATTGTCTCTAAAATAAATATTTATAAAAATTAAGTCTTCAGGTGGAATGCTGAAATTCAGCTGCTAGACTGGTTGCCCAGAGATTGTGCAGTCTCCATCCTTGGAGGTTTTCAAGATCCAAATGCATAAAGCCACGATGTAACACGGTCTGACCTCAGAGCTGACCCTGCAGTGAACACAAGGTTGGACTATCTGAACTCCAGAAATCCCTTCCAACTTCAGTTATCCCATGAGCCTGCAAGCTTGGAAGCAGCTATTAGGTATTCTTTCACTCATTTCATTAGTTTTGTTCTTTGCTCCTCTTTTCTCCCTGCATTTCAGCAGCTGTATAGTTCAGTATTCAAGTACACTATTTGAGTTTCTGGACCTGATACATAACACAAATTGAACAAACAATACAAAAATGTGTGCATGCAGTCATGCTCAACAAAACATTATAAGCATAAATACATTCTAAAATCCTTTTGATTAATGAAAGTGTCATGTCAGTTAAGTAAAAGACTCATTTATTGGGTGATCTCTGAGTATAACAGGAAAAGCACTTACCCAAATCTATGTTCCTAGTTCTTGGATTGCACTGTTTGTACCCTTTGCAGCTTCTTAGTTCCATGAGCTGGACGTGCAGTTGATTGAGAACATCTCTATCTAGCGTATTCACTGCATTAATTAGCTGCAATACATGGGGGCTCTTGTTACAGAATAGGTATTGCTTTGTATGGAATATATGTCATTTGTTTCCATCAGGAAAGAAGTTGGACCACATTACATGAATTGATGCATATGTATCTTGCACCAATACTGTGCTATTTCAATACATCATCAGTGAAGAACACTCGTACATTTCCAGAGCCATACAACGATAAGGTACCTGATATGGGTCAGTATTGAGATCAAAATACTCCAAAAATCCAGTAGCAAATTCACAGAACAGGAAGTTGTGGGTCTCGTTGATTGTCCTCAGACACCAGTATGTGTTGTTGTTGGCACTGGTACAAGCACAGAAAGGACCCACTACAAATGAAAACACAAAGACATAAGCTACATGTTGCCAGTTTTAGGCACTGCTTATTTTAGTACTTTTTTGTTCATGGCACTGCTTTACTCACAGGCAGTTACTCTGTCATTCTTGAATTCTAAAGCAGAGAATGCCTTTCACCATCAGCTTCTTGTTCTTTGCATACCTAGCTTTCAGAATACAGCTAATTTGAGCAGTGTCTGGCTAGTTGTTTTTCCCTGTCCTCACTGGCTAGGAAACATTCCAGCTGCTGAGACAACTGTACTCCGTACTGTCGTTTATGCAATAGCTGTAGGTATTCAAACACAGTTTGGGTTTTTAGGTTGCTGTTTTTTCTCCTTTGCCTGCTGTAAGGAAAATGCCAACACTGAAACACAGATTATTTAGTAGGAGGAAAACTATGTGCCTTTGGCTACTTAACTGATGATATGAGTAACTTCCAGAATCCTAACTCATCCTAGCCAGTATACTGCACCCAGATGTATCCTTACATGTCCACAGGGGCGCAGTTTGCCAGTGCTGGTTGTCATGGGTGAAGCAGGTCAGGCCAGGCATACTGCATGTGTCATTGTTTTTTATTCTCTTCAGCAGTTTGCGCAGTTTCTTCTTTCGTCTTTGCTCTCGAAGCAGCCACAGCCTGTCTTTCTCCTGTAGGGCTTTCCTGCACACATGAAACATTAGGGTCATGCTGACTCTGTTATACTTGAACACACCTAAAAAAAAAATGAAGCAGCTAATAAAATGAGCTGCTTTGAGGAAAGAAAGAACTGCTGTTTTCTTAAATGAATGGCTTCTCTTCCCAATGGCTCTGGGAATTACTCCTTGCAATTCCAAGATACTGGGAAACAAATGTAGCCAAAGGGGTTTAATGGGTTTGCCTGAAGTCTCTGATATGCATTTAGAAACATTCTACCACGGGCCTGGTTCCTTTCCCAGATACCTGTACTCTTCTTAGCATAGGATAAATGAAATATCACTTCTGCTTAGTTTTGGCTTGTTGAATAGACCGAATGTTACTATCTTGTATTTTCTCTGTTTCAAAGGAGAAAACCTTCACTTACTTGAAAGGGTGAAGATTAGATCCTTTGTGCCTCAGTTTGCTTTTGTGTTTTGAATGGTAACTGGAAAATAAAAGAGCATTGCTGATAAACAACAGTAAGAGAACCAATCCTGTTCACACTACACTTTCACTTTAAATCAAAGCAGATTTAAGCTAGTGTCACTTCTCCCTTCAATTTATTACTAGGAATATGTGGTGAATACAAGGCAGCTGTGCTGGACTGGATCAAGCATTTTCTGTGCCTCTTTTCCTTACATCATTTGTACATTATGACACCTGGTGGCCTACTACTGAATTGCAGTATGTGTCCAGACATCATTCCAGTGGTAATTTTAATTTTAGCTGTCATTAGTTTTTGTTTCCTCATATTAGGAAGATACCATCACAAGTTTTATAATTCAGAGGATAAGATGACAGAAAGCTAAAATCACCTTCCTGCTGTTTTCCTCCCAAATGAAGTAATGTATCAGTTGTCCAGACACAATTTAATGAAAGATGAAGTACCAACTACACAGAGACCTTCATGTGTTACCACTATCCTAGTACCATCTGATGCATTTAAAATCCCAAAGTCAAATTTACTAGGGAAAAAAAATAAAAATCTGCTGTGCTAAGTGGTGGTTACAAGATTGCATTTTCTCTGCTCCAGCTGTTAAATTACTGCTTCTCCTACAAGGCATAGCTGCTTAATATTGCACTATTGCTACGAGATGGGCCCTGAAGAATGGAACACCTGACCACTATATTATCCTTTATATCCTATATATCCATTATACTCCATTCTTATTAAGAGAGATGATTTGTGTATCATTCCACCACACTGAAAATCCCAGTGGAAAGCAAGTTTTCAGAAAATGGGCTGCAGAGCTTAAGATACCAATCTCTAGTATCTAACAGAAGCAACTTCACTATCTTGCATACCTAACTGTCACACCTAACTTTTAAAAGCATTTTATGTGATCTTCTGTATCACTGCCACTTGGCACAGAAGCAGCTGAATTTCTGCTGGCAGAAGACAGGCCTTGTACCAGGGACAGCTGCAGAAAGCATTAGGCAACAGTACAGGAGGCAACCACTTAGCAAAACCAATTCTAATCCTTTCTGTGAAGACAGATCAGCTGCACTTCCATAGTACAGATAACTACTCAGAAGTACACAAGAAATACCTTATCTTGTTACAGTCACACTCCTCAGGTCTCTTCTTCTTCAGATGCCCTCTCACCTCCCTCAGGTTTTTTATTTTATTTTGCAGAGTTTCAATCTAAAAAAATGAAACAAATAGGTTAAAAAAATACAGCACCACTGAATTTTATTCTAACCCTCTCAAACGCACTGCCACCAAATGCTTTCTTATCCCCACCTCCCATTTTCAGATTATCTACGTTTCTGAAAGGAAAATGCAGCCATGAGGAACCTTTTTGGGTTACAATTTGCCTGCAGACAGAATGTGAAAGCAGAGCATGGCACTGGAGGGAGAAAGGGACTGCCATGCAGTCTCAGGAGACGGACGATCCACTGCGATTTTCCCTCTTAGGGTCTTTAGTACATTTGCAAAGGAGAAAGGTTCCCCATAGGCAAATGAAGTCCTTAGAAGTTCAGCCTGCTACAAACCTAGCAGGGATGGGGAGTGCTGTAAGTCCCCTCTTCAGAGATTCTGGAAAAGTATCAAGTCTGTCATTTCACAGGGCGCTGGCAATGGCTGGCCATGCAGCATGTGCACTAGCAGTTAATTTCATTGTGCCACCCACATGGTTTATTTTTAACCACCTATTTCTTCAGTAAGTGAAACTCCTGCTTTTGTTCACCTAGCTCTCACACAGCACAGCCTGCTTCCATGCAGACAGGTATTGCAGGCTTCTGCTTCAATTCCTTGTACAACAAAAAAAAAAGTCCTCCAGTACGAACAATGAAGTCACTGCAAAACTACCATCAGAGACCACAAATCTGATGGGAGTACATAACTGATTGCTGAAGCACAGACAGATGACAGAGAGGTCAAGAAAAACAGACAAGGAATGCAGCCCTGTGATCCTAAATCAGAAACACAACCGGACAGAAGTGATCTCATTTTCTCTGGCACTCTAACCTAAGTTTGGGAACTTAGCTTACATTTTCTAAGAAACAAAAAAAGAACTGGAAGATCACGGTGATACTGAGATTGCCTTCTTCTAATTCTAGCAGACTTTTAGTAAGATTTTCAGTATGTATTTCCCTTAGTATGTGTCAATATGTACCACGGAAAGGGACCAGCAAGTTCTTAAGTAGGACTGCTGAGAATTTATGTAATTTGGTAAGAGATTACAGCAGGCCCTGCTTGGAATAACTTAATTATCTATGACATCTCTATTCAGACATCAGCCAGTAAGTTCAAAAGGTTCCAGGGAGGGACAAAGACAGCCAGAGGCAGACAGACACATACACAGCACGATCCTATCAGCCCACAGACAGGCTAAAATCACACGCTGAAAATGCGTGACTGATATCATCACTGACCTCGTGGTCGATATGAAGTTTGTGGTCCTTCCAAGCTTGCAGTGACCTGTACAGATCGGTGTCACACTGCACAGTGTCATTCTCCAGGATGTAGCACCTGGCCGTGGAGAAACAAACGGTGTTCACCACAGCAGATAAATGCATAATGCAGACAGCTGGTTTTAATTACACAGCTCCAGGACAGATGAGAAGTCAGATTGGAAATGACATGCAGAATTCAAAACAATGTTCACTCAAGAGAATAGGAGAATATCTTACAAGACGGGAAAGAAGTTTGGGTTGGAGTTGCCATGGAAATTTTTTAGAAGGAAGAAAAGAATTATCAAAAATATTCCTATCAAGTAGAACCTGTTGACTGCTTCATTTCTGCATGTAAATTGCGCTGCACAGAATTCTTGTTTATTCATTAGGCTGTCTACATAACTCATCTCTGCCAACTAGGAAGCACTGAAAGCATTACTCAGAAGCAATTTCCCTATGCATAATTAAGTAGTACAGGGATAGGGACAAGGAGAAAGTGCTTCTTTGTAAGACTTACTATAATTCTGCAAAGGAAAAAAATAAAGGCATTTTGTGTTTTTCTACAAAAGGAATAAACTTTTTCAAATACACCTCCCTGACTTCAAAGGCAAAATACCCTCTGACAATGTGGAGGGCTTTTATTTCAGTAACTTCTAATGCAGTCCAGGCGTTAAGATTTAAGGAAAAAACAAAAGGCAAAATGCTCAATGCACGAACTCGGTTAGTTTATTAGGGAATAACAAATATGTCCTTAATCCTGATTGCTTATTTCAGTTGAAGCTCAGGTTTTTTCAATATTCCTTTATTTTCTTTAAATCACCTCACGTGTTGCCCCACTGCCTTCTTTTCTGCAAGTGTTTGTGGGCACTCATCAGGAGTTACATACAACTTTCTGTGCCAGTTCCTTTTATGGATCTGGGATTCACCCAGTAAGGCAGCAAAGAATTGATTTAACACATTTCAGAAGAACAAACACACATAGTGACTTATAAGTCCTGCATATTCAAAAAAACTGAGGACTCTGCTGATGTCAGCCCGCCTACCTTTCCTTATATCAACAAGTCTCTAAAACTTTGTAAACTGAAGTCAAATGGAAAGCACAGATTGCAACAGCAGCTTACTTGCTCACATAGATTGAGGCAAGCTAATCATCACAGAATTTAATTCACATCATCAGTAGTTACTGATGGATTTTCTCATAATTCAGAAGCGCAAATGGTGATTCAAGTAAGTAAGTTCAGTTGGAGATGCACCATCAACCCCTAGATTTGCAAACTGAGAAACAGACTGTTAGCTATTAGAGTGTCTTTAAAACCCAGACAATTCCAGCAGCTCTCTCCAATGTTCCATTTCCCAAGGCTCACGGTTCACCCAACTGCATCAGTAATACAGATATTCCTTTCCTAGCACTGGGTACAGGAAGCTCTGAGAAGCTGCTGATACCCTGGGGACTGATTTGGTGTTTGAAATACAAAGCAACCAATGATAGGAAACTACAACCAGGTATCCAAAAGGGGCACAGTACGCTTATCAAAAGTTAATACATCCACTTATTTAAAGCAACCACTGAAGGAGCAAAAGCATATAGGAATACAGCACATGCACTCACCTATGTGTCACTTTTATTAGATTTGGGGCTGCATACTCTGCAATGCCTCCAGTGCCACTGTATTCAGCCATGTCTTTATCTTCCTCCTCACGAAGAACAGCCCTCTGCATCTTGTGCCGCTTGGTGATGTTTCTCGGTAAGACAGGTTGGTATCCATCCTCCAAACCCAAGTTAAACACGGCCCCGTTCAGCTCAACAGATACAGAGCGGGTAGAGCGATTCCGGGCATAGCTCGGTTTGTATTCTGCATGGAGAAAGAAGTAAGAGGATTAAGAAGAGAACAGCATGGTACAATTTGGTCTTCTGTGGTTCTTGGAAAAAATCTGCCCACATTGTGATACTGGAATTAACCTGATGACAAATGCTGTTTGTTGCAGCTTTCCTCTGGGGTGCCACCTTTTGCACGGATAGATGGGTTATGTTAAAGCAGGGGAGGGGCAGATATAATGCACAAGGATGGCAGAGGGAAAAGAATATGTATCTGTTCACCATCACCTTGCGAGCTCGTTCAAAGACACTCTGCTCTTCCCCCAGAAGTCGCTAGATGGCAGTAAGACCTTAAAAACGAATCAAGACAGCCGGGTGTGTAAGGTCAGCCTTCTGTTGGCTACTGTAAAATGCCCCCGTGCCAGAATTCTTGCAGCACTTCCCAGATTGTTGTCCCACGTTTCAGCAGGAAGTATCCCGTGTTAGCCTGAGCTTTTCCCCATTCCATGCTCTTTCTTCAAGATAAGCTTCTTGATTTCCATTGGAGGGATTAATATCTGAATTTTTACCTTTATTAGCATCTAATTCTTTTATTTGCAACTATTTTTCTCACGTACAGATCAGACAGCAAGTTTCCATGCTAAACACCACGCTCCTGTGCTATGCACTCCCTCACACTTTGCTTCTGTATTTGCAGCCCAAAGGCAAAATGAAATATTTGCTATGAATTGACATTGCACAGTATGAGATTCCCATTGATCTTTTTGCCTTTTACTGCTTTCCAAAGCTCTCTGTCCTGGCCCAAATGCCCCAGAGTTACTATTCTGTTTGGTCTGCAACAGCATGAATATATCCTAGTTATGGAATCTAATCCACATCTATATTTCTGTGCAGTCCATCTCTGGCTGTGTTTCCTGCTTGTTCCCAGTGACCCCTCACGTCACTCATTTCATTACTCATTACATTACATTACATTAAGCAGAATCATCTCACTCCTTGAGAAAAAAAAACCATGGAAGTTCCAAAGCCTCTTGTCTTCTCCCTGCCCGGTGCCTGACTCTGGGCTCTGTATTCATAGTCTGGAATCATCTGAGATGTTACTGGAAGCAAGTCTTGGTGTTTCTGGTCACCTCCCCTCTACACAGAGCTGGAGCACAGCACACGTCAGCAGAACAGAACTGACTCTTCCTTCTGCAATCTGATAAGGGGAAAACTCAAGCAATGTGCCCAATGAGAAGAGCAGCATTTCCTGTAATCCCAAACTCCACAGAAGAGACATTTATGTCAAGGCCAAACTTCCCAGCAAAACAAGCAGGCAAAAAAAAGAATGGGAGGTAGAACAACCAAAATTGACAAAAGCAACACTTACATCAGTAATGCTTTGGCATCAGCACAGACTGACTAACTTCGCTCAAGATGCCTTGCATGAAATCCAAATGGATCGCGTAATCTCAATGGCCATTTTGTAGACATGGAAAGAGAAAAAAACACCTCCTCCCACCTGCAAGTAGTCCAGCTGTGCACACGTGTTAGTACCACACACACAGTGCAGAACACCAGCTGGACTGCCTGGTTTAGCACATTTTCCACCTGTAGTTAAAGTTTACATCTGACAGTAAGCGAAGTGAGTCACAGCTGGAGGGGAAAATAAATAAATAACCACCAAAACCAAAATATCAGCTCTATTCCAGGCACACATTCAGGAAATGCTTGAATAAATGAGAAAGTAACTCCTATCTTTTAGGAGGAAGTTCCAAAAAGCTACACCCTAACAATTACATTCAAAGCGTAAACTCCCATTTCTTTGATTGTTCCCTCATTTCATCTTGTTAAGCTCTGCCAACTAACAATTTACCTTCCTTCCAAGTCTAATAAGCCAATCCAGCACATTGGCCCTTAGCAGGTAGCTGCAGGGAGCTGCTGTCTGCACATGCCCCTGAAAAACTGGGAGCCACTTCCTCCTCCCCTGCAGCCAGTCCTAACCCAGCTGCACAAAGAACAAATTGCTCTGCAGTGAGAGAGCTCCTAGCAGACTCACTGCCTTGTTACCACGTGATAGCCACAGTGCTCACTCAGTACTGTGATTGGTACCAAACACCATCATTTTCAGGGGAAGTAGTTAAGATATTTAGTAAGATCCATATTCATCTGTGCTGCGCCCCTGCAGGCAGAGCTACCAACCTCTAACTGCTTGATCTTCCCCCAGGGTTACGCTTTACCCTACATTTACCTGTGTACGCAACTCACAAAGAAAGTACATCTAAGGCTGTTAAATATTTGGCCCTGAATATCTATGACGCTCTTGCAAATTACTGATGTTTGGTCTCAGTAAGTTGTTTTCAGTGCCGCGCTCACCCTGCCCTGCCTTCCTGGGTCACTTGACAAACACTTCCATCTTCGTCCCACCTGGGACGTGCTCTGTTCCAGCCCAGAATTCCCCAGACAATCCGTGGACTCAATCACACATGATTTTCTACAGCTAAATCTTGGTCACATCTCGGGCTGCACAAATGGCAGTATCTGAATTTATTCTTCAACTGAATAAAGCGAGGTTATGTTGTATTATCAGCCTTCAGGTTTGCGTTTAACCTCACCACTCGAGCCTTATTACTTATTTTGCAGCTGCCAAATTCATGATTTAATGCTGACATCATTTGAAAATGATCTCTGGGATGGCTGAGAAAACAGTGAGCAATGGTAACTCCCAAATTGCACCTTCTCCAAGGCAGGAACACAACTGCTCAGCAGAATGTTAGCAGAAGACGGAAAGTTTCAGGGCTTCCCTTTTACCATTTATTCTGCATAGATATTTTGCATCTGATGTATTTTCCAGCACAGTGACCATGGAATAAGGCAGTATGTGAGAATTCTGCAAGAGCTCTGCATTTAAACAATGGGCCATGAGGAAAAAATCCCGCACCGGACATGTGAATTCCTGCTTTGTATTTCTCAGTAATGTCTACAGATTTGCACTGAATTCTGCAGAGAAGACTTTTTTTCCTTCTAGAAGTTCCAAGTAAAATTTGGCATTTGGACTCAAATCTTTGAATATATCTCAAGTGTCCAGAAATATGGATAAAGGCACAGAGGTGGTTTTACTTGATCATTAACTAGGGGGTTCTATAAATCTTATTTGGAATCTGAGTTCTTGGATGTTTCAAAGAGGGACAAAAATAAAACCAAACAACCTCCAAAAGCTTTCTTACACTCAGTTTCTCAAAACTGCCATAAAAATTAGACTTCAAATGCATTAAAAGTAATGGCTGTTCAGGTGTTCAGGTACTTTTTCTTATAAGAAAGTAAGTCATTTTGCTGTAGCACTGAGACTACCTCGAAAGAAAACAAATTACGTGAAAATAGGAATAAAAATGCACTGGCTTCTTTGTACACACTCTGTACACAGATCTGTGTGGCCTTTCATCCTTCCTCTCCTTTAATCTGATATAATTATTCATCACAGGAGGAGGAGATGAAATCTACATCAAGGAAAAACAAATATTTGGCTATTTGCTGTCTATTAAGAGCTCATTGTTATTTTCAGCTTCCCTCCCATCACAAAGGTTTATTTCATCGTTCTTAGAGAAATAATAACACAGCCAAGAGAACCACACTGCTGTGTAGAACACATAAAGGCTTTGTAGGTGAGTTGTGTAATTGCGCAGGACCCAAACGGCACGTCTATGACATGGCTCTGTTTTGCAATTAATTTACTCCATTCGGAAAACATTCTTGCCAGTTAAACATAATGGCGCACATGACAACGTATCCAGGCCACGTATACAATAGAAAATCATTTAATCAGAACCAGGGGTGCTCTTGCCCCTCTCTCAGCAGTTTAGCCCAGTCTTCTAGAGCACACATTCACCATGCATTGCTGGTTTCTATCTTCCCAAAACACAATCCTTGTGTTATCAGTTTGCAACAGTCTTGTTGCACACAGAAGCAGGGCATCCAATTTAGTTTTCTGCAGCCAACTATAGATTAGAACATGACAAATTCACCTCCGCTGTTCACTATAGGAAAGATCAATAAGGATGTAGTTTCAAAACTACACTGCTGCTATGAACTAAACCACCGACGTGGGCACAACCTTGTGCTGTTTGGGGTTTCCTTTTACTGTTTAGTTACTGTTCAGTTTCATGGATAGCACTTGCTGGTGTTCAATAATACTGCAGTATAATCCCTTGCACTCATCGAACTCAGAATAGCAGACCCCAGAGATGCCCTCAGAGCCCAGCACAGACTGCACTTTATCCCAAGCCTCATGAAACAGGTCATAAAAATCCAAATGCACACCATCAGTATTTGAGTTCTCATTTGCAATTCAGCGAGCCAGCTTTCTAAGTAAGCACAGAAAAAATGTTGGTATGCTAACTCGTATTGCTTTGTGGTCATTTGTTTTCAGTGTCATTTGTTAGATTAAGTACATGTGAAAGAACAGCCAACACCAAACCCAAGAATCTGTGTCAACAGGCCCGAGCTCACCTCTTCCGTTGTACAGCACACCCTGGATGTGGGCTGAAGTTTGTGCCTTATGGTTCAATGAGATGAATGTTACAGTAAAAAGCACTTAGCAGAACATACTGAAAAAGGTGTTCTGATCCCACTGCTAAAGCAACCCTCAAATTTTGCCTCAATCTCCTTAATACAAGAACTAAAGGTAATTATACACTTAAGCACCTCTCCAAGATGTTGCGAGAATTGGTTAATGTTTAGTAAGCACAAGGCAGATAAAAAGCACTTAAGTGTTAAGTATTATCAGATAGCATGATGTTGCCCTCACTTTAATTGTTTTCCTCTTCCCATTTAAGCGCCTTCGATCTGCTGTTATTTGATTCCCTGTGACTGAACTTCCTTTTCTGTGTCTTAGGAAAAAAAAGTTAATTGAACGGCAAGTTCTGGTGTTATTTAAAGATTATCTGCTGTGCCACATGTTTAAACTGCAAGTGTCGTTGAGTAATTTCATCCTGCAACCAATAATTTTTTTTCAACTAAAAATTAGCTTAGTAGGTACTAATCAGCTTGCTAGGCAAATATAATGGAAGAAAATCAATTTAAACTCTCTGTTTGAAGCTTGTGCCATGTCATTATATAGAAAGACTAATCTGCTAAATAATTAAGGCTCTGTATTTGTGGAGTGAGACGAAAGAAACATTACAAGTGAATAGTAATCTGTGCTGCCATTTGCCTCTCTAATCTATAATTAGACTATGTACTTCAAATACAGATGTTAGTCTGACTAAGGTTTAAAACAGAGCCAGTGGAATGGACTTTCTGAGGAAGCGCCTGGTCTGTGCCAAGGAAACTAGAATCACAGACATCCCCTTTGGATGTGATCTCTGGTTAAAAGTCAGCCTTGGCTCTGCTGACAGAGCACAAGGAAGGGATGTTAGAAGCAGCTTCTGTAACAAAGCACACAGATCCTTATTAAATATAAATTACTGCAGTAACAGCCCCAAGCACTGCAGTATCTACTGAGGATTGGCATACTCACTGCTCACGATTCAAGGCCTACATAAGGATGTGCTCCTCACCACTTCAAGTTGTGTACTGCATTTCCTGCTTTTGAAAGAAATAAACACAACACACTGTTTTGAAGCATACCCCTCTTCCTACAGACTGAGTTATTTTCAAATCTGACTGTTTGATATAAAGCACACTGCTTCATACTTAGACACACAGCAAATACGCTTGCCTTCAGTGACATCTGTAGAAATCAATGTCCGTGAAAATCAGGACAATTGTGAGTGTTTGTGAACAGTTATGGTTCTGTAAGGCAGAGACAGAAAATACAATGAGTCCACTTACTCTTCTTGGAGAAGAGCTTTTTTCTCCGTCCCGTGTGGCTCAGCTTGTATTCGTTCTCTTCACAATTGCAGTCTTCACTATTCCTGTTGTAGTACTTGGGCAAAAGATTGGAAGTGCCTTTGCTGTTGCCTGCCAAGTTCACCATTCCCTTGCACTTGTGCAATTTGAGCTTCCCACTGGGATCTTCCACACACTGCCATTTCTGGAAGAAAGATGTGGCTATTAAAAGATTGTCTTAACTCTGCATTGTCTAATAGCCAGTTCCAGCAACCTGTCAGAGTTATGTAGTATGGTAGACTCATCCCCTGTTACCAAAACAGATTCCTTGTGATCTTACATTTTAAAACCAAACAAAGAACTTTTCTGGAATGCACTTACATGTGTTCCCGATTTTGTTTCCTGGAAACAGAGCAATGGGAATTTCTTAACAAAATTGATGCTACAGCTAAACACAGGGGGGTGTCAATTGAAAAGGCATATTCCCCAGTTATGCTTCTCTAACAAGGAAGCCCAAGTCTTATTATCTACAGGTTTGAGAAGAATCCTTGCCTATCTGCAAGTTTGTTTGACAGGCTGGCAGGAATCTATACCACTATCAATCCATTAAAATAGCACCAGGCTCCAGGCCTGTGTACAATTCAGCTCCATCCCATACTCTACAAGAGAAATAACCTTTCCTGTATGCCTCCTCCCTACTTCAGTGAGCATTTATCTTACTAATTTTTCCCCATTCAACACCCTTGGGCTTGATCAGCAATGGTGAGCTGCACTGGATGCCTCTACAGTGATAATTCCCTCCCTTTTCCACTCGAACTGGAGAAAATCTAATCTCTAATCTAATCTGATTCCTTTTGTTACTCAAAACCTGAAGCAAAGAGGATACAGATCCCTTTGTGCTGCTGTCAGAGCTGTGCCAAGGGCAAGGCAGTTTAGCCACCTTCAATCTGGCAAAGAGTTTTACCTTTATTCATCAACATTCTACTAGCTACAGAGCTAGGATTTGAGATATATATGTATTTTTTAAATCATATAGCAGTTATTACCGTGTTAAATAGAGTCTTGGAAACACCACAGCTTTCTGCACAGCCCTGAGAAGCGTTTCTCTTTTTTCCTATGATAAAATCCTAAGCTGTGGCCCCCAGGACTCACTGGAATATTGAGATTTTTTCCAAATAAAAGAACAGAATGAAAAACAGCAACAACTCCCAAAAGAGATGACATTTTACAGCAGCCCACAGCTCTATGAGGGAGATTCAGTCACTTCACTTCCCATAGAGAGGTGTGCCCGGGCTTGGGGAACAAAGCTTTCCTTTTTGCATTGAAATTCACCGCATTGTTTGCACGTCAGCTAGGTAAGAAAACAGTATCTTCACTGTGCTTTCATTATAGAGAACTTAATAGGAGTCAGAAGTGAAATGCCTGGTTACAGTGGATTTATCTACATTCTAAAGCAATCTCATTTAAAATGTTCAGAGGCTTATGGTGTGTCCACTCATCTCCTTAGATGGATGTCAGGTCTCCTGAGCTATAATTCTTAGCAGTAGACATCATGTCCAAACTCCTGTATGATCCAAGCCTTGCAGTGATGCAGATAAACCTGTCGTAACTTTCAGCACAAGGAATCACAGGAAATCAATGTGATAGTGGCAATCAGACGTTTCAATCAGACATCTTTGCATGACTGTCTTTATCTGTAAGGCAGGATACACTTACCTGGACGGAGAGCAGAACTAAAACTCTGAAGAATAAATTGCTGTATCTTTTTTTTCATTTGTTTTATAAAAGCCTAATCGATGCCCAGATCGATGCACAGACTGAGGTTTGAAGTAAAAGTTACTTTACTGTAATGATGAACTTTCCTTTCCAATGGCAAAATGTAAAATGAGACATTAAAATTTTTGTTGCTGATCCCCATTACAAATCATCTGAACCTTATTTTTGAAAATACACAAACAAACTGCATTTTCTGCTCAGTAGAGCTCTATGCTGTAGGTGTCTGATACACAAAAACGAAGTTTCAACAGAGGGAAAGTTAAATGCCATGATGAGAACTACAGTAAATAAGTGCTGTGATGTGTAGCCCAAAAATATTTATGCTCTTTCATCTCCTGTCAAGAAAGCGATGCTTATTTTTCCCCTCCAGGTTAACTGGAAGAATTCATTTTATTTTTGGTGAACCTTAAATTTCTCCAAGGCAGCCGTATGCCACAGTGAAAATATCTCAGGGTTTGACCAGAAGGGCATGCTGTACGCATTAGCAGGCCCGCAGCTGAACAACTGCAGTGCAGAACTACAAAAATGACTTTAGAAGCAAACACTGAGCCCAGGCAGGAAATTTAAATAAAGAGCTCTTATTTTTATTTTTATTTGTTTTTACAGATATGGGCATGTGTGCAAACATATCTAGGTCTTACAACTCATCCCAGTCTGCCTGTAAGCAGAAGCACAAATGCTCTAGGCAACATCATGGCTATATCACTTACCTCCATTTCCACCAGGTACTTTGAATCTTAGGGAAAGGAGCTGTAGTTGCAAGAGAACTGTGAAAACCCCTGCTTGACAGTCAAGAAACTTTAAACTTTGTGAATTCTAGCATTTAACGTTGGTTTCTAAGGCACAGCACACTATCATGCAGAAACCTGTGTCAACCCCTGGAAGCAGATATTTTTAAGAGGTAATCACTTAAATATTTAAATTCCTATATGAGGAACTCTGGAGTGCCCCAGAGATACGTTGGCTTACAGGTAAAATGATAACAATCCAGCAGTAAAATGTAATTACATATAAACAGTGGATTAACTCAATCAGCCCAGAAAACAAAGTGCCCTTAGTTGGCAACCCCCAACATTAAAGGTCTTTTCTTTATTAGATTGAAAGATGTGTTCTGATTCCAAGTTCTATAGCATGTAATATCTCACAAGAGCTGAATCCTGAAAAGGAGCGTGCTTTAACACAAACTAAAACTCAGTGGAAAATCCAAGCTCCCCCACAATCTTTATTCCAGCTCATATCGAAAATCCAAAGAAGTGGTCTTTTTTCCTACAGTGCCTTCCAGAACTGCTACTCAAGCCACCAGATAGATGGCTTCTACAACACGCCCTGAAGTTCATCAAACTCACATTGTGCAAAACGTTCCAGACACCTCATTTCATCATTAGATCTGTTCCAGCTGGAGATTTCCCACTATCTTCAGGCAGGCCAAGTTAGCTGCTATGCTTGCTCTTTCTGCCACCTACTGCGTTGGGCCTGTTCTAACATTTCTACTCCATCCCCTATCCTACTGCCCCCCCCCCCCCCCCCCCCCCATGCTACTCATTGCAACTTGTCTGCAAATCAGAGAACAGAGATATTAGTACTACTGAACAGAAAACATGTTCAAAGGTACAGTGCAAAAGCAAAGAGAAGACAGCCCATACACACATTCCCTCCTCCAGCACAAACTATCTGCTAAATACATCAACAAGAGCAACTTAGGACTTCAGTACCTACATGACAAGAACATGAACGCGAGCAGCAGCTGCAGTCTGAGCAGATACCCCACTTCCCTCTGCTAACACTATTCACCTTGAACATACAAAGGACCCCTTGGTGGAAGAAGACACGTTACATTTTTCTGTGCGACAGAAATCCATTATTTCCTTCACAGCCCCAGTCATCATCAAATGGTTTTTGCATTAGTGTGCATTACGGTCTCCTTACTGCTATCACAGATGTTAATTCAAAGTCATTACTTGAGGCTCCAATCAGAAATAAATAGCCATGACCTTCCCCGCTGGATTTTTTGTACAATTCACTCGTTTCCCTCAGTGAATCTCTCAACTGACATTGTTTTCTTTGGGGAAAAGGACCGATCACACAAATCTTGCTAAGAAAAGATTCCCATAGAAACATACAGCTCCCACAGCCGAGACCTAAATCATCATGCTGTGTCTCATCAGTCCTCCTTTTTGTTAAGAGAAAGAGATTCCATTCCCTTTCACAGGGAAGCGAAAAGTGAAACTGTCTGATCAGTTACCTGCCAGCAAGGCTCCCTCCCGCACAGACTCCAGAATTCAACGTTTCTACAGGATAATGAAGTTCCTCTCTCACTGCCAGCAATCCCACAAAAACACTTCAGCAATACCCATCTTTAGTTTACACAGATGTTTTCTGAACCCCATCTTTGCTGCTGAACTAGAAACAAACTGCTTTAACAGCTAGAAATGTTCTAACTTCCAGCCTAAATTCATTTATGAGTAGTCAGGATACCTTTTTTTCTGCACAAAACTGGACACTCCAGTTCAGTACTACCTGACCTCCATTCCAATTGGATATTATTTCTTTACACCAGTTCATGATTCGGAGATTTACACCTCTGGGCTCTCAGCTCAACATCAGTTCTCGAACACTGCATACCACTGAAATCCAAAATCTACAAGATGAATGAATAATTTATCAACAGAAAGTCTAGGGGACTTCCTATGATGCAAACTGTAGCTGAAGTGAGGCAGGTGGGACAACATGTAAATGAAAAATAAGGTATTCAGCTGAATTTAATATTACAATTATACAATTAATTTACTCTAATAATTGGACAGCAGTATCAAATAGTCCCACTGCTGTGTTAGGTAGTGAAGAGCCTAAGGAGTGCAGCCTAAACAGAAATTGGATGAGCAGTGGAGGGAAAAAAAACACACAAACAGAAGCACCGTAAGGGGAATTGATTTGTCTGAGGCCCCACACTGAGCCCCCAACCACCCCAAGTCTGCCTCTCCCAACCTCCAGCTCATTGTCTTTTGAACTGAACTACACTGTTACCCTGGCCAGGATATTTGAAGGTTTTGTTTGTTTTTATTAGAAGTAAGTATTGATTTTGGCAAGCTTCTTGCAACATCCACTAATACAATGACAGGGGCTTTAACAGTCTCAGTTAACAAGAGATGCAAATCACCTGGACCTGTACAGCAACATGAACCAAAGAAGCCTGCAAGTAAAACAGCCTCTGGAGATTATAATAGTCCATTTCTAGGTAGAGGAGGAAGACAGTTTTGTTAATTCTTGATAAGGAATACAATCCTTGAATAACATCCCTGAATAAATCATGGTGTTCATTTCCATAGCTACTTGCCTCCTAATGTTATCAGTTGGAGGGTTGATAAAATTTTTTATGTATGAAGTTATCAACAAGTCATTTCTTGTTGTAATCACAGATTAAGAAACAGATGGTGAAAGTTGCTGAGCATGTGCAACTCATGCTGGAATTCAGGAACTCTGAGGATCCACCCAACGAGCTATTAAAAGTATCAGCATTCTAGCTGGCTTGATATGCTTCACCGTTATCAACAGAACCGAAGTTCTTTAGTAACCTCAGGACATATCTGCGAGCTACAAAAGAGCAGCAAGAGACAGATCAAAAACCTTCTTCCTAGTTTTTAAAGAAATTCCTTATAAAACCTGACTTAGTTTCCTTAAGTTCAAGGTATGGGGACCTCAGGACAAGGAGAACAGGTAATCTAATGATAATTCCAGTACCACTTTATGAACTGCTGTAGGAAAGCACATATTGATCGCAACAGCTTTCATTGCTGCTATTCCATGCTTTGTCAGAGAATTGGGGAAACAACGGAGTAAGCGCCATCATTTTACTTATGACATCTTTACATCACTTAGGAAAAAAACATTTTTTTCATTATCCTGGTACAGAACAAAGCAATCAGAGGGATGCCTGCATAATAGACCTTTCATTTGCAGAATATCTGCAGGAAACCAAGTGCTAATTTGCATAGTTTGAATTTTCTCCTGAAGAACACAGCCACATAAAAGAAGTTTTTTAATGCTGTGTAAAGAAAAATCCTATTTTTATCAAAGATAAACACAAATAGAACGTTTGGAAAGGAAAAAAAAAAAAGGATTTGATAATGAAATAATGTAAATTCGGACAACTAATTTTCCTAGCAAAATTAGCATTGTTATTGTAGTATATGACATCCTGCTACAGACAAACTCGTACTCAGCAGTGCCGCAGGTACCGCAGGTTTAGCAAACGTGCACAAAGGCAGCACATGATTTAGAGGGATTTTGTGCAGCTGTTGTTATGATACTGTGGAGTTGCTGGGAATACTCTGCAGAGCAATGCTGGTATCGTAATTGGCTTCCACAAAGCACATTAATGCAGACTGCCAGATGAAAGTGGGTCAGCTTCCACTTACCAGTCAGTTTAGAATGAAAGGCCGAACTACAGTGAAGAGAAAGAATTTGTGTGGAAGCCATTAGGTACCAGGATAAATGTTTTTTATTTCATGAGGGAAGAAAGAACTCATCTCTTTTAAATCCTTGAATATAAATGCTGAGCTGCTCTTTCATCTGAGCCTACAGTCACCCTTTGTTGGATGCAAACAACTAACACAGCCCAAACTCCACTAACTGAAAAAGAAAACATGGCAACACGCAGATTCCCATTGCACTCAGAAGAATTTACATATATTAGAGCTGCCAGAAAAAAAAAAAAATCCCCCATAATGGACTTTGAAACAAGGTTTTAAACAGTGTGAATACCTCATCTTCCTGATCCTGGTGCTCTCTTATCAAAACGATTATAGGTCAAAGAGGGTCACAGCGATTTGTGAAGGAAGAGCATTTCTGGGGAGACAGAACTGCATCCACAAGCTTTCGTGCTCACAAAGGGCAATTTCAAATTCTCCATCTCACATTCAAAGCTTTCCTTACCTCTCTGCCCTTGTCCCTCACCACTCATTCCCTCTTGAGTCTTTGTTTCATCTCCTACTTGCACTTCAGATTCTCTGGCACTGCTCAGAATTCTCAGTGCATGAACTGTGCAGATCCCCAAAACCTGTTTGAGTCAAGAGGAAGAATGCCACCAAGCTCGCACCACATTCCACCCAGACTTTTCTTCATCTGGATATGAAAATCTACTTCTTGCTTGGAACACTCTGGATACTGTCAATTGCATAACAGTGAGTATCCTATAGGATCAGGAGACATTTGTAATACTACCACTGTATTTATATATCACAAACTCACTCAAGAGAGTGTCATACTATTCATTTGTGCTCATTCTACTTACTATGCACAGCTGTGAATGGCAGCAACAAACAGACAACAAGCATTTGTCAGTTGAGAAGTTACTCTTATTACTCTGAAAATTTCTGGGTGCATTCATATTGAGGGCAATTTACCCTCAAATAAGCACATTCATCTCCTGCTATTCCTGCTGTTAGACACAGTACTAGGACATATTCTTCAGAGCAGGGGTTAGATGGATTGAGACTCCCTTGAGAGCCCTTCCCAGACTCTAATTGACTTGATTGTTAGGCAATTTTTCCTGATGTCCAACTTAAATATCTTTTTTGCTCAATTTCATCCTATCACTTCCAATTATGTCTGACTGAACTGTTCAAAACAATTCTCCTCTCTGCCTCCTGACAATGAAGATGCAGCACACACCTCTCTTATTAGCACACCTTCACATTGGAATGTATAGGAGATTTTTTTTTATTTTTTAACAGATGCCAAAGATATTTTATTACCCATAGAAGAAAACATAAGCCCGTGAATGAGTGTAGACAATACATGGCCTGCTCATTTTTTTTCATAACTGAGACAAGTGATAATTACAGTAAGCAAGCCTGAATGCAGCTGAATTACTTTATGCATAGAGATGGTTTCAGTGACAACGTGCACTTGCAATGTCTCTCTTCCACTCTGTTTTTACAATAATGTTCAAAATAACTGAGAAGATGAAGACAAAAGGAAGTTGAAACATCTCTCCAAGGGAAAATACTGAAAAGGAAGAGCTGCATTTCGCCCTCACAACTTATGACACTGTAGCAGAAACAAAGACCTCTCCCCTAAGTTTCTCAAATATTGGCAATTAAAAAAAAACCAGCTTGCCCTCCAGCTACCTAAAATTTCAGCTCAAGATGTTTAATGACAACAAACTACTACACCAAAGTACTTCTTTATGTTCAGGATTTTTAGCAAAAGCAGACCATTATGATCTCCTTGTCTCCTAAATCTGACAAAGAAACTTTAGGAGGAAGAGAGCTGCTGGAGAATGCTTGTGGATATCAATTGAATCCAAACGCCTAAAGAACAATGGACTCATTACATAGGTACAGTGAACTACCAGATCTTCAGGGCCAGAAGGAGGAAGTTGGCCCTCCAACAGCAGAAATTGAACTAGTGTTGCCTAAATAGCATATTACTGACAATAGTTTCACTGAGACATTCAGCTCATATCTGCAAGGATGGTAATATTCCACAGACTGAGTTACTCTGACAGCCCTCTGAGCTGCAAGGATATGAGGCAACGCCAGTCTAATAACGCTCACACATTATTAGCATGTTGTCCCATCTACTCTCACCCCTTTGTCCTCAAGTCCACAGGCAGGACTGTGCTATAGTCCTTGGTAGGAGCTATTCTGACTGGTACCTGGATGACAAAGCAATGGCACAGAGAAAATTTTACTGTTTTTGAGAGGATGAGAATTAACCTAAGAGTGCAGAAATCTTCACAGAAGTGGTGTTGCTGGAGACAGCTCTGCTGTACCTTTGCAGCTCTCTGGTGAAGCTGCAAAACCTCCCAAGGCTGATATCATGCATTGATACTACTCTACTTTTCTTTTCCTAAATTCCCTTTTATGTCACCAGGATGTAAAGTGAAAAAATATATTTTAATGTATGACTACAAAAGTTGTGTAAAAGAAATTACACACATAACCAGCCAGTTCTGTGCCCATATATACACAGATTGTGTGCACGTGTGCTTTCACAATGTATTTTCATTAACAGTGGGGATATATTGAGTGCACAGAATGTTAGCTTTCTGTTATTACATGTAATTCCAACTAATGAATTAATTTAAAAATTCAAAGCAAAGGGAGCTTTGGAAGAGGCCAATTTGTTAGGTTCACTGTACATAGGTCACTCCAAAAGTAATACCTCCTGATTATTTCCATGGAAACTACAACAGATACAAAGAACACAACACTATTTGATAAAGCAAATCCTCAGCTACAAAACACTATTTTTTTCAACACAGTCACCCCACCATTAGCTGTGCATTATCATTAGTGATGAACAAGAGCCTGCATGCAGTGCTCGTAAAAATCTGTACCAGCAGAGGTGACTACTGGAGCTGCAACCACTGCTGAAATGCACCACCCACAGCCTCACTGTGCTCACAGCCACTGTTTGGTCTCTGTCAACATTCAGCAAGTATCGATGAATGTCAATGGGTGCCATTTTTTTCTGCATGGAAAAATTTAAGGACACACCTTTGCTTCATCATCAGACATCATTTTGTCAGACTGTCCCTCTGCTGCCATCTGTCTTGCAGCAACAAAATGTAACAAAATATTGGTGGGAAGCTTCAACCTCTACTGCCACACCCCTGTGTCTCTGATGATGTAGGCCAACATAATAAAACAGGAGGTATTACTCGTGGAGCAGCCCTCATAGATTCTCACCACTAATGAATCCCAACCATATTCTATTTGGGGAATATAATGTTAAAACAGCTGAGACAGTTCTCTTAGCAGTAGTCAGGAATCAATAGAGAGGCCCTTGAATCAGCAATTTCCTGACTGCCAATCTCGTAAGTGCTGCAATATGGTTTTGAGCAAAGGCCACAAAATGAACAATTTGATTTATAAGCTGACATTGACAGCAAGGTGAATGACAATGTCACAGCGAAGATACAAAGCTCTGCCCATCTACAGGTTCTTACTTTCAGCCACTTGTCCTACCTGGCCAAGCTGTTCACAAGCTGTTTGATACTCAGCTCTCTGACAAAGATCTTTCACACGCTGGTATTTGGGTAGAAAATTTTCTTCTTGGGCATCTACCTTCTCATTTTCCCTCTTATGCAGCAGTTTACTGGAGTGGGAAAAAAAAAAAAAAAAAACCCACAACATTTATTTTTGCATTAATTCTAAGATATGCATACAGTTTACTGAAAAAAGGCCCAGAGAAGTACACTATCTGCCAGAGCCCAAGCATTGCTAGTGGCCAAAACAAAATAGCTCACTAGAAACTAGTCCTTATCATCATCTCTCATAACACACACATTATTTATCTCATCCTCAGGGAGCATACAAAACCACACAGAACTGGGACAGTGAGTTGCACATCTGACTGACAGGGCAATAACAAGAGTCCATCACATCCTCCTCACTATTGCATGGCTGCACTTTGCAAAACCTTCATGTCAAGTGTTACTTATAAAGGCAGAGGCACAGAGGGAATGGCCAGCAGACAAGCACGTAGAGACAAAAGGTTATTCTTACTTCCATGATTTAAGGAGGAGGGTGGGGGTAGCAGTTAAAAAGGAAAATGAGATGCCTTTCCATCTCCCAGTCCAAGTAAACCTCCTCTCCCCCCACTCCAAATGCATATTTATGCAGGCCATAGGCAAAGGCCATACATTCCCTCCTATCGAACAATCACTACCATTAAGCATACTGCAGCTGTGTTCCTGCTGGCAGAGCGGATGGCTTTAGGTCTGCCATAGAGTGCTGCTTTGGCTCTAGCTACTCAGTATTCTTCTATCTAAAAAGATTGAACTTTGTGATTAACACTTTCCTTACCCTCTCTCCACTAGGAATGAGTCTCTCCACACTTTCACCTTTTTCTTTAAATGGAACCTGGTAGGAGACGAGGAGAGAAAGAAACAATTTATTTCCACAAAGAACAGTGATCAAATCACGTCCCAGTTTCCTCTCCCACCCCCAGCTCAGAGGAGAAGCACTACAGTAACCTCTCAGGGGGACATGCAGCTTTATGAAGCAAGCACATATGCCTCTCCAGTGCAAATCAGGAACAAACACAGCACAGATTTGTTCTCACAGGGACAAAATCCACAACAGATTCACAGAGTACACCTATTTAAATATAAGCACTTCTAAGGCACAGGGGATTAACTGAATTGTCCTTGATCACAAAGGATCCCAAATTAAATCAGGATTTCCTGAACCCAGTTCAGACTCTTAAAGACCCGCAAAGTATCCCACTCTAAAGCAGCTGGCTCCTTCTCCCCCTTCCCCCCTATCTCCACCCCACTACTTATAAAAGCAAATCTCCTTTTTTCCTTTTTTTTTTTTTTTTTTTTTTCCTACTGCTGCTGATTTTCTCTAGCAGCCATCCAGTTTAATTCTCCCTTCCCTGGTCTTTTACCAATGAAAGTACTGCTGGAAGGTCTCAAACCTGTAATTCTGAATGCTGGTCTGCCCTTACAGTCTGATACACAACCAATCTTTTCAACTCAATTCTTCTACAGTTAACTCAAAATGAAAGGCTCTGCTACAAATAATGCCACAGAGATATTTTAAATCTATGATTCAAATAAGTAAAGACATTGACTGGCCCACTCACCACTACACATACTACTTTCACTACATCCAGATGCCATATATGCCATATAGCAAATTCGACAAAATCTATCAAAATGAAAACTGTCAGACACGCATCATCAAATGTGTTTAGATTTTCCTGTGATCACTGTACTCATAGATAACAGTTTTATTAGTTTTCCTTTAGAAACACTGCATGTTGATGAATAGTTCTTTTAATTTCCTTTGCAAACACATACATTTTTACACGCACACTCTTCTTTCTTACCTATTCACCGGTCTCTCAGAATCCAGAAGTTTTAGAATAGATTTACCATCCATATCAGAGGGAATATCCAATCCAGCAATATCTAGAATCGTAGGTGCAAGATCAATATTCAACACAATGTGAGGATTCCTGCAAAAACACATATAGGAACGTGATTTAAAGTATGTGCAATGACACCAAGCAACTACAGCTCTTCCACAGAGGCCACGGATCTAAAAAAGCTTATTTTGTGATGCAAATGCTACGAAATTCCATGTAAGGAATCAAAATGCAAAACAGAGCTAAGTTGTGCAACTTCAAGAGGGACTAACACTAAGATTTAAAACTTTAACACAAAGCATTTTTGAGAATGCCAAGTAGTTCATACAGCAAAGTTAGTTAATTATTGCAAAAGAGGTTCGAAAAACTTTCGAAACATGAAAGAGCTCTGGATGCCATTGTCTTACAGCATCAAAATGTCTGCCAAATATGCTGATTACTTGATTAAAAGGTAAATCTGGCAGGTAGCACATGCTTTATCTGTTTCAAAAAATGGCATGGAAGTAAGTACTGCAGCTCATATCACAGTGAGCAAGTTCTGATAAGAACATGAGAAATACATTGCCAGATACTACAGCAAGTAACTGAAAGTTGCTGTTAACAACAAGTTAAAGATGTAGTTTTATAATATCAGCCCCCCCCAGACTCACAGCTATCCGTTCTGCAAACACTCAGACTCTCCAGAGTTCAGTGAGTTTGCCATGCCCTGTTTTTTAGCAAAGCAGTGGCATATGCTTCTCAGCCACCACAGTTAACAGGGCACTGTTTGAACCTAACCTCACTTAAAATTCAGTTCCAACTCTGGCATCAACTCCAGAGCAGTACAGGCAGCTCCCATCTCCAGATCCCTTCAAATGCCACAGCCAAATATGAGTGTGTTCATGGGTCAGAGCATCTAGTTGCACAGAGCAGCATTCTATCATACGACTTGCTTTTACTACAGGTCTAGTTCTGCTGAAGTGCTTGAAGTCTATGTTGCACCTTAAAAGCTTATTTCAAATACCTCTGTGAAGAAGTTGCATTATTATTGTTGTTGTTGCCTTAACAACATTATACATAGTTTATCAGCTGCATAGTATCTCTTTTAAAACAAATGCACAGGCTGGCAGGGAATTTTTAAAAACTGGAAAAAAGGGAAAGTGAAAATATTGCTATAGAGACAATCTTCTACAGCACTGAACATAAAGAATGACCGTGCTGTGAACCACAGGCACAAAAGAAGGACTGGGACCAGATGGGCCGCTACACATGTATGTCAGTGCAAAAATTTAGCTCAAAGTACAAGACAGAAGAAAGCTGCTAAATTCACACTAATTAATGAGACACCATTTAAAAATTACTGCATTTTTGAACAAGCAAGCAAACAGGCACTGACAAGATGATGAATTAAATTGATGTACCTAATTTGATTTTAATTACTAATAATTGTGGTGTAGCATATTTGGTAATACAAATGAGAACTTAGTAATGACTTGCAACAGTGACTGCTATTAAATCTTTGTTGGTATCAAAAGGGAGTCATGGCAAGTACTCTGCAGGGAAAAGAAAGTTCATAAAAAACACGAATGATTGAGGCTCTAACATTTGAAGAAAATCAGGCTGAAAGGAAAGATCGATTTATTATCTGATATATTCCCCCCTCCGAGGTATTTTATCCTTTTCTTCCCATTTGTTGTACAGTGATGGGCTCTGTTTTGCCAGACTCTGTCAGGCTAACTACAGATTCTAAAATAAATATATTTTCATCCTTAGAGGTCACTCAAAAACAGAATTCAGTGGGAAGATTTTACAGGTTTTACGAGCTCAGGTGTGAAGATCTTTGGACTACTGCAGACAAGGGCTGCCTGGCCTCAAGCACTGCACACTGCAGAAACACTAGCTTACTCCACTTTGGCCACATTAGCATTACTGCTTTATCAAGACCAAAACTTGCAGTCGATCAGAAATAGAGTAAGTTTGTAAAAGGCTAATCCAGGTCTCTGGAAAGTCTCTGCTGCTGATGACAAATCTTCAGGGCTGGAGTAGTACATTTAATTCCACCTATTCCCCCTCACATGATTTGAAACCATGAGGCAGCTTTGACAGTGTAACTCTTCCTACCATTTAACATTACTGGAAGTCAACCCAGTACACCAAGAGTTTCAAAAGATTCAACCTTACCTGTTTCTTATCTAATTCACAAAATTTTATAGCAGCATTTTTGGCAGAGTATTGGATCTTCTGCTTAGGACACGTGTCAGTCACAAAGTGTTGGGTGCACTCACTGGCCACCCAGATCTGTGTCCTTCAGAACTCCCCCACTCTGCTGCATGTGCCTTTCTCTCTTAGTCTACTCTATTCTAAATTCTCTTTACTCTCCTCCTCTCAAACTCAAGGGTTTAGACTTTCTCCCTTACGTCACCTTCCCTTGGATGAACCTCCTATTCCTCTACAAAATGCACTCCCTCCTCTTTCCCCAGTAATGTTATTTGCTCACATTCTCCTGATGAAGTTATGTGCTTCACAGAGCTGTTCAGTGTAAACTTCAACAGAGGAGGGGAAAAAATAAAAGAACACAATACCAAACAAATAATAAAAAGATTTTCAGTACCTTATAACTTCAACTGAGATCAGCAGTTGAACACTTGGAGCTAAAAATCAAATCACGCCTAACATTCAGTTTAACTATGAGAACTGTTTATTTCACATGTATAACTACTGTAAGTAAGTCCATATACACACTGCAACATCTACAGAATTAAACATTTTTGTCCCTATGCATAATTTGCATCAGTGAATTTAACTAGTAAATGGAACAAGGTTTATTCATAACTATAACTATTTGCTACTGGATTATGTGTTGGAACTGTTCCTTCGCTGTAATGAAAAAAAATGGTGTGTAGAAGACTGTGTGTGTTAATTATGCTAAAACATGCACATTTATATAAATAAAAGGCAGCAAATTATGGCACTCTGTCCAAAATCATTACTTAAGTGCAAATATTTGCTATTGAAATAATTGCTTAGAAAGTGTATTTACATAATTTCTTAGCTGATCAAAGCTACCAATTTAATTAACAGTCATATTTGGCATGCTTGTATGAGTCTGACAAACAACCCTAACCATGTAATCTCAATGGATGAACCAAAGGGAGTCTGTGGATGATAACTGTGGATAAACTATTACATACATTCTTCTTCATAAGCTGAAACAAATGACTTCAGTAAGAGATTTAATTAATGTATGGCAACAATAATTTACTGTAGCAGTGAACATTATACCAAACGTTTTACCTTGAAAATGTTACAGATGTGTGTTGTATTCCTCAAAAGAAGACTCACAAATGTTTCCTGCAATGGACCCACTTCCAAGTGGCTTTTTCAACTACAGCCATAAAAGCGCAGTGCATTGCGCCGCACACCTCTGCAGCCAAAAAGCTAACGGTAAAAACTGCTTGATCCTGTTATACCAGCACGTGCTCTCAATTCTGCTATCTAAGACAGACTTATTTTGCTGCCAAAGATGAGGAGGAAGTCAGCCAGAACGTGCAGAATTTTGTGCCTCCACTTGTATGCCAGGTCAGTGTGACCAGAGATATGAACAAAGACTTTTTCGGGTAGCTACATACACACATATACACACAATAGAGAAGAACTTACAAGGACCCAGCCTCCACATTTGGCCCTCGGACATAGAAAGGAACTCTGATATCAAACTCATACGGCATGGATTTTCCCTTCACCAGCCCGAACTGACCAATATGATAACCATGATCTGCTGTGTATATTATATATGTATTGTCCAGTTCACCAGTTTCAACCAATGTGTTGTAAATCTGAAAAAAAAGCGAAACAGAACACAGTATTTATTTCACTGAGATGTATTACATACAGATATTGGAGATAATCTTCAGTCTGTGCGTAATCTACAAATAACAGCAGTTCCGGATGTCGCCGAGTTATCACATGGATCTACTCCAAATAATTTATAACCACAAAAAAATGTACTGATTGAACACTGCAGCTATATATTACAAGGCAAACCCCCATTTTCTGTTTTTAGATAAACACGTTAACATCCCATAGTTTCAAAAGTGCTTGGGTTCAGCATTTTGCATGAAAACTGTCAAAACAGCATTAAGTAAATTTTTGTATCTGATGTTATTTTGATAACAGAGATGAGAGTTTCAAGGCGATGAGCATTTCTGAAATTCTCTCTCCACCTTTATCTTTTCCTGTCAGCAGGCAATTCTAATAAAATGACAGCATTTTGCATCTCACACTTCTTTAAGCAACACAACAATCTTGCCTTCAGACAAATGAGTCCTCATTATGCAGAATATCTGCTAAATCTCTTCCAGATAAACACCACTCAGTCTCACCAGAGCCAGAGAACTAACACAGCACATTCTCTTAATTTTCTGTTCGTGGTTGCTTCTATTGATTTATATGAGAATCTTCAGGTGAAATATACCAACTTGAGCACCACAGATCAATTTTTATGTAGTATTTTCACTTCCCAAGGTCCTAAAATTGTGAGGCACTGCCCAAGTCGTGTCTTACACATTTCAAGACACAACAGCACTGAAAAAAACCCACTCTTTTTTGTTAATTTTTTGTTATTGCTGCTGTTTGCACTTTCTTTAATATTGAAAGACCGTTAGACATAATTCAGTTGAAAAGATCAGACAATCTGGGGATCGCAACCAGAAACAACCCAAACAATTTTTCCTGCAGTGAAATATGTATATTAAATTAATCCAAAGTCAAGCCATTTTGCTGAACAGAAAAACAAAATACTGTAGTAAAATAGATAATCTCCTCTAATACTGATATCTGATGTATCTAAGCAGGTTCATTAATCTGCAGCAGAGATCACACTTGCCTGAATCAGTAATTATAAGTCATTACTAACAAGTTCATGCAATGGCATCCAGATAACCTCATATTCGCCTTCCAGGAATCCTCTTATTTTATGCTCAACCATTTTGATTAAGAATGCCAAGAGATAAGCAGAAAATTGCAACACCTTTAAATCTGCCTTCTTACAACTGGAAACAAACCCACTCTTTCTCACAGTAGCTATTAGCTAATTCAGATATATCCGTTCAAAGTTCTCATTGTTACATAAAGCAGATTTAATTTTAAAAGAGAACAGAAATCTACCTATATACTTATTTACTTTTAGCATTTAACATCCAAGGTGTGATTTATCATTAGACTGGTTCCTTTTTTAATCTTTTTTAATTTTCTGAGTTCTTCCAGAAACCCTGTGTTACAGCACCAAAATAGGTCCACTATCACATACGTATTTTCAACAGGCTTTAGGATGGCGTTGCACTATTAAAACATATATTTTTAAAGTTTACGATTAACATTTTGTTTTCAGTAACGTGTCTACAGCAACAAATTAGCTGACTTGGAACACCCAGCTATTAAAAACCAAAACAGTCCTTCCTTACCTGCATATGAATCACAGTTTGAAGCTTAACTCAAGAAACAAACCTATATAGACCTGAAAAGTGATGGCTAATCTTACCATCTCCATAGAATCATCCACAGACATGAGTGTTTGAAGGCGCTTTCTCTGCAACATGTTAGTGAACTCCATGTGTATAGGTTTCATGGGACCCGTATACCTCATTATCCAGTGCTTGTCTGGGTTTGGAGCATAGTTATAGCTAGGAGTGCTGAGAAGCAAAGAGAAAAGCAGAATATTTTAGCAGTGCATAAAAAAAACCAACAATGTATAACAATAATTTCTATTTCATCAATACTACAGGACTTACTCTCTGAGGTACACAAGAAAATATAAGGTTGAGTTCAGAAGAGTTTTGTTCTTTATGTTTTATAGGAGATAAGAGAAAACTCCGTGGGGAATAAAGCCTATTAAAAGAATAAACATTGTTTCTGCAGCGTCATCAGACTAACACAGATACTCTTCAAGGCCAAGACACTTCCTTCAGAAGTCTAACTTCACAACTGGGATGTATTAGGACACATTACCAGGTCAAAAAGCATGTACTACTGGTTATTTTCTACCCATGTAATTAATCGCTTTGCTTTCATTCTGCCCACAGTGCACAGTGCAAGCTGTTTAACAATAACTATAAAACATGTTGAGAAACTTCTAATATGTTCTTTAATCAGTTTTTTTTCAATTTAACATGACTGGCTACTTTCATACTTCAGCACTCATGTACCCAGAGCAGCAGAGGCACCCTACCTGGTGGTATCAAACTGCATGTGAGCTCATGGCAAGCAGAAGTGGATATATAGCCAGATTTTAAAGACCTGCCAAAAAAAGCAGGAGTGAGGGGAAATAGGACTGTATTTTGTCAATACTTTCAAGCCACCAACTCATTTGCAATCATAAGAAACTTTCAAATTCCAATGAGTTCAAACTAAAACCAGATTAATTAAACTTCTTGTAAAAATCCCAAGAGGTGGATTCAATATCCTCCTGGAATCTCACAGCCCCTCCAAACACTCATAAGCTTGTAACCATCAAAGTGATGAGGAGAAATACCACTGATTGTCCATTATCTCGTGTAGTTAGCAGTTTCAGAAATTGCTCTTCTCTTCATAATTATATCATTCTAAGTTAGCTGAATCTAAATAAAAGACTTATTTTGGTACATCGTTATCATGGTGTTGACTCTTTGTATCACCAGCTCACTTCAAAGTTATATTTGTAGCACATATTTACAATAAGTACTATTGTTATCTACCATAAATATCCCTTAGAAGTTTTTTTTATTACTTAAGACTAAGAACCACTTCTGTCAGTTTCTTCATGTCCTGGTTCACACACATCTCAGGTAGACTCTAAAACATTAGAGATTACTTTTCCTAAATGATTTGTTGAGCCTCTCTTTTTCAGTCAAAGCAATAAACTCACTCTATGCAAAAGTGCAAGCTAAGAGGATGACACAGTAATACAGGAAAAAAACAGCAGATACTCAGCTATTTTTTTCTTCCCAAACACAATTTCCAGACAAACTCAGCTCCTGCTTGCCAAATATCTACACTGTCGTTTTTGTGTGCAACAGAGCAGCAGGGTAAGTTATTAAGATAAACAACAGTAATATAAACTGAAACTTCGCCTTGAAGTTAGTGTTTCTAATGTGTCTTTGCATATGACAGGTAATCTTAAGTTTTTTACATAAATATGAAATTAATAATCTGCCAGTGAAATGTTCTATGCAGAAAACCTTTGTTAGATGCTATCTGAAAAATGTGCGTAGGTGGCAAATGGAAGCTTCTTCATATAGGGAGGAAAGGGCTGGTGTTTATTCTCTGTGTATTGTTAATAGCCTCTTGAATTTCAGAATGTTATTGTGGCTGAAATAATGACATTGCTCCTTTGAAAATGCTGACAGTTATGGAAACTGTTGCTATGTGATGCCCAGAATGAATCAAAAATGCTTGGCAAACTCCTTTTCAGCTTACTTTGTGATTTCCTGGCTGATTTGAAACCTCCCGCTGTTTAATCCAACCAAAGCCCATGATTTTCTTTGATTACTACAAATGTAACTCTCTTACACTTAACAGACTTGTCTGTCTTATAGGAAAAATACACGAATATAGCATTCCTAGAAGTTGGTTAAGATAGCCTCTTCAAATGTACTCAGATGATAAATCTGAGTCTGACTGCATCTGACCTTGGAAAAGATGGGTGGTAAAGTGTACCCTCTAGAGAGATAACATTTCTGATCACTGTCAAACTGCGGCATTCTCTGCAGCCCTCAGTATAGGCAGTAAAGAACGAGAATTGGCCATGCAGCCTATGGATTTGCTTGCTGAATGCTGATTGATGAGGATAAATCTCACGTCAGACCAGAAATGAACACAAACAGGAGTTCTACAGAAGAAGGACGGTAACTGTGACGTAGGGTACAATACTCATGCCAGCTAGTACATCTAACAATAGAAGCATGAGAACAACAGCATAAATCAGCAACAGAAATAAGTACTGGGGATCTCAAGCAAAGGCACACAGTGATTTTCAGTCTAATATAGAAAGTTAGCAGCATGGATTTTAATAATAATAATAATTAGATAATTATTATTATCTAATAATAGCATCTAATAATGCTAGACAGTGCAGTGTGTCCAGCATAAGCGTTACAGATGCATCTTCTCCCTGTGGCTATAGCTTAAGAATCCCCATGCAGACTTTGATGGTGCTGACACAAGCAGAGGTACGAAGCCATGCTACATGGTGTATTGCCTGCTGGTTTCAGTGCTGGGCAATGACTTCGTTCACATTACTGCTTTAGGGCAATTCATAAGAAGTGTTCTGATCTTTCTCTGCTGAGTCCACAAGATAACAGAACAGTGAGAACTACATACATTGTCATTGGCAGAACTACCTGTCACTGAGAGATTCCCTGGGATGTGGGAACAGAAGGAAGAATGGAAACCAGAGAAGTGATCTGTGCATACAGTGAGGGAACGATGCACCATCTGCATTTTTGAATTTAATCTTAAAACCAAGCCAATAAAGATCTCTTCAGTTATTTTTATATAATTAAATGAAAAGTACTTAAAATAAGATTGGCAGTTTCTTTGCACAGGAAACATATACAATTCTATTTTATGTTCCTTTTTTTTTTTTTTTAATAAAAAAAGGTCCATAATTTCTTAGGATAATGTATTTCTCTACAAACCAAATATATTTCTACAAAAATGATATTTCCTGAATAATTATTATTATTGCAAGAAAAATCACCTGCAATTAAAAATAGATTCATGTAACTATTTTATAATCATGAAGATAAACCTGGTTTGTCTAAAAATGAAGTTACATCATAAACAAAAGAAAATTAGATGTAGTTTATATTTTTAATTGCAGGCCTTCCTTCTATTCCTCTGCACTGACCCACCAACGCTTCAGAACTGTTTTTGTTAGCAGGGCACAGAATTAAGAAATACAATTCCAGGTTCCACAGCAGCTAGATAATAGAGTAAGGAAAGGTTTTTTTCTCTTTGACTCCATTTTAAATTAAGTGAAAAAGCTCAAATGGATTTCACTGGACTTTGGATTAGTCCTGAGCAGCTTTAGCTACCAACTGATTATTTCAATCAGTTACCAGTTCCTTCGCAAATCCAAAACAGAACAGAACTCCCCACAAAGAAAAGAACAAAAAAATTTTAAAAAAGGAACAAAAAAAGAACAAAAAAACCCCCAAAACCAGGCATGCAGGAAGAAAGTTACAAGCGATGAACATCAATGAAGGCACAAAGACATGGATTAGAAAAATACTGATTTTTTACAGTTATGCTAAAAGGTAACCGAATAATTTGATTTATCAGCACGAAAGGAGATCCTGTACTGGAGAATGACAGACCTCTACATGCAGAAAGCCTCCACAGCTATAAACAAGAACTATCTCACCATGGTATTGCATTAGAGCTTATTAAAACATTAACTTGGTAACTTGACAATACTGGTTTGAGGACTTCAGATGTTTTGAAAACACTGTACAGCATCATTTATAGACAAATCAGCTCATTCAGAAACTGCCAGTCTAAGGCAGCCTCTCTTTTGATATAAAAATAGGAGAAATAAGCAATGCATACTATGTGATTTTTGTAATACCTACAAAATACTGTCCAAGGGATTCCACATGAATGATCCCCCCCAAAAATTTCCAAAACCTCTTCCTATATGTTTGTTTGTGACAGTCATGCCAAGAGTATTACCAAAAAAAAAAAAAAATCACCCCAAATTTATAAATTTAGACTCCTGAACCTGGGAATATCAGGGTTTTATTTTTCCTTACATGTGTTGTGAAGCATTAGGAAAGAGATGTGAATATTGAGGGGCTGAATCTTCAGGGCCATGAGGAGCAGCATGGCTTATAACCATCAAAACAGGCCTGTGAGGATACATCTTCTTTGATATTCTGAAGAATGTGATACTGTCATTGGTTATCAGATCAGTGAGATAATCCTGCAAGTAGAAGGAAAAGTATAATGAGATATTTCAAAAATAATTTCAAGTTGGGGTGTGATGGGAAGGGGAGGTATCATAAAAAACAGGAGAAAGGAAGCTACTTAGCTCAGAAAGGGAAAGAGGAGGAGGTAAATTACAGACATAGCACCATTCACCAAATGATTCTCTCTTCACTGTCCAGAAATACGAAAAACAACAGAAATGAAAAACAGTGAAGAAGCTCAAATAGGATTCTTTCTTTTCACTGTGAAGATCACAGTACTAAATATAATGACCAGGTATTGATGAAAGAGAAAGGAAAAATTAAAGGAAAAATACAGGCAAAATTATTTGCTTTTTGATGTTGAAATTTTCAAAGTGTGCAGTCCAACCCCACACCACAAATGTGCTCTTAAAATTCAAATACACGTCAATTTTTCTTCATCTCCCTCTGAACCAGAAGTCTCTAAACCTAGAAGATGCTGGAGTGATTGGACCAAAAACTTCATCCTATATTGCAGGTGCAAGGACAATCTGATAGAGATACACATCTATATCAAATTAATCACTGATAATTTAGAAAACTCCCTTTGTAAGATATGGACAATATATTTGCTGGAAGCATGCACATCTTCTGGCACCTGCTGGAACTACATGCATTGCAGACAGTCCCCCCTTTGCTGTACCATGGGAAATGTGAATGCCAACAAAACTAGAAACTGAACTTAAAAAGTACAAAGAAAATGGAAAAAAAAAAAAAAAAAAAAAAAAAAAAAAAAAAAAAGGAGTAGAGTAATTCCTGTGGGAGAATCTGAAAGAATTTGCAAAGATGTGATTTCACAGGATAAGGGCTCAGCAGTTAATTTGGAGGACAGAATCAGGAATGGTTATTTTTTTCAGTTCAACTGGCACATAATTAGCATTAATTACGTCAAGTAAATAGGGCCAAAATATAATCTCATCATCATGTTATTTACTGGAAAAGTAGGTTTCAAGCAACACAAATGGTAAGAAGGTCAGAGAAGCAATCTTGTCTTTCAGCTTGTGTTTGTTCATTTGAACCCCAGTGTTAACATTGCCATGTACTGTTTATTATCATAGTTGTGTATTAGGCAAGAATACGAAGATTATAAAAATATTTACATTTTCATCAGACCTTTTCTTTTAATTAACAAACTGAGTGAGAAGAACTGAACAGAATGAAAACCGAAACATTTTAAATTGTTACATATACAAAATAGAGCCGAGGATCTTGGAATGTAAAGTTTCCCATTGACTTTTAGTTACCATGGGGAACACTGCCCTACGAAATCACTTGCCATGTAAGGTTGATTTCTATCACAACATTTTTGGTAGCATGGCTACAAGGATTAACTTTGATTCTTCATAGATCAGAAGGGAAATAAAAGACAAATAATTCTATCAGTTGTCTATACCTTTGGCAGCTGGTAATAGAAAAGGAAATACTAGAAGCCTGTCAAGTTTTATCTTTCAGTACAATGTAGATTCAATGAAAAATTACAAATGGGTGATGGGAAGGAGAAAATCATAGAGACTTCTAACTTTTAAAGAAAAAAACTCTGAATGTATTACTGATGAAATGAAAATACAGAGGCAGGATTTGTGCTCAATAAAAGAAAGTGAACTAAACCCTTGTTAAGCAAATACACCTTAAAAATCAGTATCACTGCTAAGTTAGTTTTTGAAGTTATACACTACTTGAACTATGCAGTTTACTGATTAATTATTTATAATTATATATGAGTAAAGCCAGTTCCTTTGGGAAGTTCACACTTTTGGCTGAAATCAGATACACTCCTGACTGCAAACAGGTAACTGAGCTGTAACAATAACTAGCAGGCATTTTAGTAAGTTTGGCCATGGTATATATAATATCCTTGAAAGGATGGTAGGCACATACACACCTGTAGCAACACGTGGAGATATACATTTAACAGTTCTTTTTTCCACTCATTCAGACAGCAAAGTCTGAATTACCATAAAATACAGCAGGATACTATGAATTCTCCATCATATTATAGCTGTGAAACAAGTAAATTAAATTAACATAAAAAGATGGGTCTAGCTGGAGGGAACTGGATTCTTATCTCATTTATGCTTGTGTAACTGCTGAAATCAGTTCTACACCAGGGGAATAGATGGCAATCAGATTTAGCACAAGATAATTAAAGTACAAAGAGGAGAAATAGTTGTCATGCAGCATTTAAATCCATTTTCACATCTGCAGCTCATAATACACATCAGCAGTCTCAGGATGTTTTGTTTGTTTCTATTTCTGCTAACAATGTTTTCAGTAATATGACCCTCACAGAAGAGAAGATAACAGAAAGCCCAGACATGGAGCCTACTGCATTGTAGCTAACGTTACACAGAGCAGCTTTCAAGTATGAAGAGAATTCGTTAATTAGACTGAAACCATAAGTTGCAGCTATCTTGCAATCACATTCAAATGTTAAAGAAATTGAAATAAATCCGTAAGACCTACCCTGGAGTAGTCAAATCCATGTTTCTCCTTCACTCCATTTCTACAGAGTGTGTAGTTGTAAAATCGAGAATTTTTAAGTAATCCAACCCATTCTTTCCAACCAGGAGGCACATAGGAACCATTATATTCATTAAGGTACTTTCCAAAGAAAGCTAGGGGTAGAGAAAGCAGAAGTACAGTAAGAAACACCTCAAAGATACTCTATTTGGTCATATTCTTTCATGTCCCTCCCTTATGACTGGAACATTTTCTTTAAGTTAGGAGTTTGCCTTTGTTTCTTCTTGATTTAAATTCTGAATACATATGAGACACACTGGAATACAGTTATATTTGTTTCAGGGGCTGGTATTTTCAGACTCCTACCAGCAAAACAGAGAATGTTTAAAATAGCACCGGTTGTCACATTATCTCATCCTGCTCTGAATAACCCAATTTAGCTACGTTTTTCATTGTGGTTACACCCACTCAAGGTCTCCACCTAAGAACTGCCAGAAGCAGTGAAGTCAGTAATAGGAGGCTGGCTGAGGAGAAACGATGACACACGAGAACCATAAACATTATGAAATTTTAAAACTGCTGCATAGAAGAACTGAAGCAGCCGCCTTGCTTTGCAGAACAAGTACAGATTAAGTGCAAGGATTCTAACAGAATGCCATGCAGACACTTGAGCTCTCCTCCCAGAAGAGTTATGCATTTGCTAGATTCGCTCTGTAAACCCCAAGTGTACAGACACAAATTATAATCCAGAAAACAGTTAAGAACGTTACATTATATCATCACTGTGTCACTGCAGGACAAATTAAACCCTGTTCTTCTGGCTGTTTTATTTGTTTTTTAAAGCTTACAGGCAAAATTCTGCTCTTGGCCTGCATATTGCAATGGGATTCAGCATCCGAGTTTTCATGTCAGAGCTCACACCTGAAGTTCTGAATGCTCTGGCAATACAGGTTAGCACTACCACAAAGACCAGCATGAAGACCTTCACGTTTGTTCTCCCTGACATCACAAATATTTTTAATTCAGAAGCAGTAGTGCTGCTGCACCTTGCACTGATCTCCATCTTAGATTAAAGCTTATCTCAAAATCTAGGAGCTTTGAGCACACAATTCTCAGCTCCCAATATTTGAAGTTTTTTTAAGCTTTCAGCCACAGCATCTGATCTTCTTGTATTTCTGTACATACAGGGAGTGCATGTGCAGTGTGCGTATGTACAGTGAGTGTAGGAAGGACTAGCCTCACTGTAGTCAATGGAATTATGGCTATTTGTAGAGGGCAGAACCTGTCCAAAAGATTTCTCTAGTGAGAAATCATGATATATAACAGTACATGAGAGAGCTTCATGTTGTTACTAGATAGAAATTTTCTATAAAAATGGGAAACATTAGCATTTATGACAGAACAGAATGGAATCAATCTATAGGGAGCAAATATACTGTGCACCGAACACACATAAGATCCAGCTCACAGCGGATGTGAGCGCAGCAAGGCGGAGGATGGTGTGTTTCAGCAGTGACAACAGTGCCATGAAAGACAAGCCACGTTCCAGATGGCCACACACAGCTGTCACATCATGAAATTAAGAGCACCTCAATCAGCTCATCCACACAAATCAGCTAATGGTGGTGACCATACTGAAAAATCATGTTTTGTCACTGAGAATTTGCTCTATCAAAGTGCTATTGTGCCCTTTGTATCTGTTACAATTCCTGTGGAAGTAAATAGAGGACATTACTTTCAGAACAAGCTATGTACAGGTGAGCCACTTACAAAAGAGCTGGGTGACTGATAAACATGCCACAGAAAAGAATCTCTGTTTCACTGTCTTAACCTACTTCTTGATGCCTTCTTTAACCAAGCTCAGTAAACCTACAGCAGTGAACAATGCAATATCTGCTCCACTAGAGATACAAACTATCCATTACTCAGGAACAGTTTGTACAGTATTTATTTTTTCAAATGTTTTTGCTTTATGAACAACTTCAAATTTTTAAAGGATGATAAGCAACTCGCAGTGATAGTGGGTAATTAAAGTATGCAGGTGAACATTTTCTTTTCTCATCCTTGTTACACATAAGGACTAAAACACTGACCACTGCCTACAGTAGCAGGTAAGCACATAGCAGTCCAAAGCTTCTCGTCTCCCATTCAATATATTATAATCCAGTTATATCCCAACAGATGAATTTGGCATTTCTGCTCATTGAAACCACCGAGTTCCTAAAACCTATGGCTGAAAAATCCAGAAAAGAGGAGTTCTGTAATGAATTACTGCACTGTTGTTCTGCAGAGGCGTTAAAGGAAAGTCTGGCAGAAGTTCCTTCCAGCACCTTTTGGATACTATATAGATAAAGATACATACACACACCCACATTGTATACTCACAGGGTGTCTTCATACACTTTCATGGATGTCAATGAGCTTTAAATAATTTTCTCTGCTGTTTCCAATGTTCCATTACACATCTTTTTCTCCTCCTCCCTCCTTTTAAAGGCTTGTTATTCAAAACTTGTTAAAACATCAGTTCTCTGTACTACAAAATATTGAGTTACAAAAAGCTCTCTTAAAGCTGATGAAAGATTTTCATTTTAGATTGTAAAGATTCTCTCCGGCACATTTTTCCCCCCATCAGATTAGTTCACCACAGAGACAGCTGCTCAATAGAGCACATATGCCTTTGGTACATCCAATTCCAAGCCGCTCCAAGATTTCCTTAACAAATATTTTCAAGGACTGCAGTTTTGATACACTCAGCCACATTCCTACATTCAGCCTACGAAAGGATCATTAAAAAACAACCAAGTGACTGCTTTTAATAAATGCATCAAAAATGTGATTTCCCTTTGCTTTAAATACTATAGACAATCATAGTTTCTCCTAAGACCAAACAAAACAGGATATAGAAGAATTGAGCCCTTTGTACACTGTTACCACTTCCGCAGGGTTCATAATCTTTCAAAGTTCTTTTCTCAGGGTCTCAATTTCAATGACAAGCACCTGGAAAATCCTTTGGTATAGAGTGGAATTTTTACAAGAGGTCTCAGTGTTTATTGTTGTTTGTTGTTGTTTTGTTTCTTAGTTAAAAAAAAAAATTCCTCTTCCTATATGGAAAAGAAAAATCATACATGTAAGAATTTGCCCTTCGCTCTCAATTAACACAAAGGTCTGCTCTGAATGTAACACAACTGCAGACACATTAGGTACACAACTCCCTGCTTAAAAAGCAGAGCTCACCTATCTAAAGAACAGACATCTCGGTTTCAAAAATGCCCCAGAAGACAGTGGTTACCTTCATTGGAAATATTCAGGCTAGTTCTACCACATACCATTACCTACCAAGCTCTGCAAGGTTGTTTCCACACCTCCTCCTCCCCAGCCTTTCCTTTCTTTTAAAAAAAGCCAAGCACACAAACACACTGCTACTTTTTGTAATTCTTACTTCAAAATACATAACAGAACTTAAGGGCCTCTACAAAAGATATTCATAATTTCCAATTTGATGTGAAGTTTTAAGATGATTCATCTTCTTAATGCATCAATAAAACAGCGCAGGGGATCACTCAACCCTTTTCATGCCATACAGACTTGCCCAACACTGGAAGCTGGATATAACAGAACTTTGTAGCTCCCACAGTAGGAATGAAAACGTAGTGCAAGTCAGAGATTAGCACTGTAGAACTGCCAGAAGATCAGAATTAGAAACACATTTTCAGTCTTTCATTTAGTTTCCTTAATTTGGCTGTTCAGATCTAACTGACCATAGTCAGTCTTCTGTTCAGTCTGGACAGAAAGAAAAGTTTTAGAGAACAGGCAGAAATTGAAACAAGTTGCTCAAAATGACAGTATAGTTCTCATCCTGGGTGTTTTTCAGGCCTGGGCTTAAAGAACTGCTCAACAATATGGCCTGATGCAGGCTTTGGGCAGGTGGATGGACAGGAGATCACCCAAGGACCCTTCCAACTCAAATTATCCTGGGACGGACTACGTGAGTAAACAAGTCCATCTCTAGATGACCTCTGATGAGATTCCAGGATTTTAGAAGTTAGGAAGGTATATGTAAATATTCCTGCTCTCACAGTAAATCATCAAGCTGAGAAAAAGTAGAATTAATTTTTTTGTTATTCCTGAACTATAAGCTCAGAAGTTCTATCACCCATCTGTCCTCCAGGAATCTTCCCTTCACATCCTTCCCAGTACTTAGCTGTATGCACTCAGTAGCACACCATTAAACTGCACTTTCCACTGTGACTGTGAAGTTAAATCCATGTTTTAAGCTACTGACCCTCTACTTTTAACCATGAATGCTGTGTATTAAGTACTTCAAAGAAGCATTTAAAGCACCGTTCTTCTGATACAGCTAAGCAGACAGCTTCCCAGGTAGCAAGGCTTTGAGTTGCAAGTCCTACAGTTACACAGAGGGATTTTTTTTTCCACACCTCAAAAATATTCTATTTCTGTATCTGCTACTAGTTTTTTCTAACTCAGAGTTGAACAATTAGCTACAGCTGAGCTGAGTTTTGAGCAGGAAAAAGGGCCTTTCTGATCTTATTTTTTGCTGTTTATCTAGCAAAAATTACTTTTAGTACTTTTTGTCCTCTGAAAGACAATCAAAGGAAGGCAAATGTGAAAACATTCTCACCCTGTCTAAGTACACATATAATGAGCATTAAGCCCAAAGGTCAATTCAATTCTACATTCACATCGTGGCCAAATATTCTCCTAAACTGAAAATGTATAAAGGAATCTACCCAGTGGAATTAATGGATTTAAAGGAGAAGAAATACAAGGTTCTGAAATAAAATTCTGTAATTTAGTATAAAATTTGGTTCCATGAGAGAGATTTTCTGGAAACTTCAGTTCTCATGTGGTATCAAAATAACTGAACCAATCTTCCAAAACTCCTGATTGTGATTCGTTAAACATAATAGTTGCAAGAATGTTGTACAGTGACTGGTAACCATTGCAATTAGAATATCCTTATTGTGCTGGGGAACTAGCATGGTAGGACATAGTAGGACAAAGTGAATGCAGAACAATCTTTATCATACCTTTGTCCCTCTTCCTGAATTTGCAGTGCACATTCCACAGTCACGGCCAAGGACCAGTGCCAAGATCTATTCAATGAACCAGAGGAATTGGCAGAAGGGGACCAGATGAAGCCAAATAAAACAAAAGCGCTTAAGCCAAATATTTTGAATGGTCAACAAGGAATCAAATAGGAGAATGCTAACAACGAGCCAAATCTCTGTACTTTCTCAGGTGAGCAAATTCCCAATGGAGTCACTTGGCTAAAGCTGCCTCTCACTAATGGCTATGGCACAGCTTACAAAAGTTTAAACAGAACTAGGACTGTAAAGCATAAATACCTTTCTAAACAGCTATCTCAGACAAACACGCTCTGCAAGTTGAAGGAAAAATTCTGGAAGTAACAATCTCCAACTCATCAGTCTTTTATAATAATTCAGTACAAGACACAAGAGTACAAGACTTCAGTAGAAGACTCAGTACATTGCAACAGTATCATTTCCTATGCTAGGCAGTGCAAGAGAAGGGGGCGCTGACCACATGGTTCAGAGTGCTGCTCACTACCGCTAGTCAGTCTGTTCACTCCTTGGTGGCCAAGCCTGATCATTTGGATCTCCAGAATGTTTCCCTATACCAAAATCCTGAAGACAGTGAAACATTTTAAGACTCACCATCAGTTATCACATCTTTCTTCCATGTATTATGGTCACAGAGTCCTAACTTTTAGATTTTTCCTCCTCTCATCATATTGTCAACTGACTGCAAGGTTCAAGGGAGCTACTGAGACATGCTGTGAAACAAGTAGTACTTTCTAGATTCCAACAAAGCCTGTTTTCTTTCACCTAGTATTATAACTGGAAGAACACCAATAAAAGAGTTCACAAATAAAAAACAATAAAGTCTTACAAATTCAAAGTTCAACTCTGGTTCAATATAACCGCAGAATTCCTTTCAACAAGATATCCACCAAAATAGAAAAAATCCAGGTTACACAGTAGTTTACTTTCCGTACATTTACCTTTTATGTTTCAAAAAAAAAAAAAAAAAAAAAAAAACAACCAAACAACTTTTTTTTGTTTGTTTCTCAAGGACTAGTCACCTCTTACATTACTTAAATGAATCCCATCTCATAAACATAGATAGCCATCCTGTGCATAACTTATACACAAGGACGGGAAGTGCTATTATTCCTAACTTGGACAGTGAGGCGCAGGTCTCAGGGTAGTATTTATGCTATTTAAAGCATACAAAAAGATATGAAAAAGTTCCAGCTCAAAGAAATTTGAATGCCACTTCCAGAACCTGGAAGCAGAACCTATCTGCAAAAACTACACTGTAGGCATTGGCCAGTCTTTGAAATTATCCACGTTCTGCTATGGACTTTATTAAAAGATGACATGCAGTTTACTGTTCTATCTTCAAATTCTTATTTCTCAAAGCTTTTCCACTGCCTACTGATGTGCATTTTGCTGCTCTACAGCACAAGTCTACAACTATACTGGCCACATAGAACACTTGCACCTTGGGGCATAAAGCAAAGATCAGCTTAAGAAAAGTATATTCAATAACTTACATTATTAAGTTAAATTTAATGAAAGAAAAAGATTTGGCTTTTACAAAAGCAAAGAAAAAGAATACAAAAAGACACTGCAGAAGAAGATAAAGCCATTAGATTTTCTTAAGATCTCTTAAGATGACAGTACTTTTAATTAACAAAGATTTAATTTTTTTTCCTCAGATGTGAAAACATTCCCTTTAGTTTTTTGCTATTTTGAATGCTATGAAATGGTAATTGTACTTCTGGTAAAATACCAAGCTATGAATTGCTTCTTGCTTGCAATGATAAATCAATTCAACAAAGGTATTACACTTCAAATTGGCATCCTATCAGCAGAATACAGTGCAGTAGGGGAAAAAAAGAAGAGGTGGTGCTTCTCACAATCTACAACATTTTATGTTGAAAACAGATAGATTAGAGGAATAAATAAGAAAGAGGGCAAGAGGGAAATAAAATATGACTGGAAAGAAGCGAGCCACAGGCACTGGCTTATTTCTGTAGTTGTGGATGCATTCATCTCAGACTCCTGGAAGGTTTTATTTGATTGCAGGCTATTTTGTGGATTTTACTCAGTGAGTTATTCACTGAAATGCACATATTCCTCTCTCTGGGATGGTTAAAATGTGCATTAAATAACATAAAGCTACATGCAGAAGACAGGTAATAAAACAGTAGCTATATAGATGAGTTCCATTTCTACAATCTCTGCATAAGCATCAGAACATAACTCTACTTAGTGCATTCACACCAAGTTATCATACATTATAATACGTTTAAAGTGAAATTACTGAGGCACAGAACTCAATTCATAGAAACAGAGGGAAAAGACACATGCATCCTTGACTCAAAACCGACCGATGATATAGATGTGAAGTCAGAGCTAGGAAGAAAAATGTCTTTAGCATACATGAAACAGGAAATTCAGAAATACGCTTTGTGTAAAAATGTCATTCTCCAAAATATTTGCAGGATATTCCATCTCAATAATTCACTGCCACAGACCAAGTGTGCCAGAAGTAGAAATATGGACATGCATTCAGGCTAAACATCAGCACACTTCTTACATCCTTTCCAGCACAGGTTTTCTGTTTACCTTTACAGTAACTGCTAATATGACATATCCAGTGGGCTGAAGCTTTCTTTCACATCATTTTCAAAACTAATGATCTCAAGCCAAGTAACAGAAACAATTTCACAGCCTTAGATAAGGTAATTTTTTTATACAGAGAGAAAAAGATCTGAGGAAACTAATATAATTTTGAGTAAAATAATTCAGAAACTTGACACCCAGTTTTCAAACATCTCCCATATGTCTTGGAGGTGAATATCTTAACAGTGCAGTTCCTAATTGTGCAAATCACATCTAAAAACCAAGTCTGACTCCTAAGCCACTTAATTACCATAATAAAAGATGTTCAGATCTTCAGTAGCTGCCCTGCATACAGGACGTCATTCTGACTCAGTCTGTTTTCTTTATATGCACATAACATGATGAAGAATTGCAGCACAGCGCAACGACAATGACATCAGAATGCAAATCAAAACTTGCATCTCTTCTTAATATTGCTCTTTACATTTATTGAGTCTTGCAGAAAATACTCCATTATTCTGTCTACTTCTATCTACAGTCTGACTCCTTAGTTTGCCAACTGTTCCCTACCAAAAAATTATACACAAAGATCAACTTCAGTTAAGATTTTAAGTATTTCTGTAATCCAACAATTGTGTAGAATGAATTCTGCAGCAGCTGACTGGTAACCAGAATATTTTTCTCTGGATGTGCAAGAGGATATTAAAACCTGCTTGCATATTTTTCATCTTCATTCCTCCTTTAATAAACATTTACCAATGGCCTTTCTCCTCTATCTTAGAATTTAACGTTAAAATCAGTTAAAAATGCCAAAGGCTCAGACAGTGAAGTGGAAAAATAATTATTTGAATGCAGTCAACCAGTGTGTCGTCTTCACCTAATATTAGAGGGAGGAAATGGAAGACTGTCACTGAATTTTAATGAATTCATTAGTTAATTACTGTAAATCCTTGTGAAAGCACTAAGAATGATTATTACTTTTATTCCCAAGAAATTTATTATAATGGCAGAGATGGACCTCCAACAATGACTTTTCTTTAAGTTCAGAATATATAAATGGTACAGAATGACATATATTACTTCTTTGCATAATTCAGGTACAGCCTTCCATCAGAGTGAGATACTGACATATTACCACACAACAAGCAGTGTTTTCCTTTTTTAATAGGTTAATTCAACTTAATAGAGTTAGCTGTACAATAGGGTACTGCTCAACAGGAATGAAAATGGTAAGTTAGTCAAGACATATACTATATTTGCTGCATAATGTGCCACAGTAAGCCCTAACGTATATTAAGTGAATTCCTGCAGAAAAATCACTGAAGCAACAGCGTGAATCAGTGAAGCAAAAGCAAGGCTTAATTTGGCCCACTATCCCTAATTCTATTGAATTTAATAAGAAAAACATGTATTTTAATTTCCTGACTGCAGATAAGACTGACAAAATATTCTGGAATCAGTCACCAGCTTTAAGACCAAATCACTCAGCCAGCCAGGCAGATGGAAAAGAAGCTGTTATATTAAGTAACGTTTAAGAGAAAGTTTAAACGTGTATTCTAATAAGATATAATGCTATTTGTTGTTGTTAGAATCAAGCAAGCAACAAAGTATTGTGCATTTTAAAAGATGTCCCATACAAAGATGTGTATATTCACAAAAACAGGATGTTTTCTTTGCTGTGAATGTTTACAGAGGAACTTCTGGTAGAGAAATCCTCTGACATTCAGAAACATTTGTCACAGGGGCTCTTTCTTTTCCATTATAATCATCTGTTGCTCCAAGCTGAAGTACCAATGGCCACTGTTTTAAGTTTCTGTTAATTCAGATGTTCCTTACAGGGACTCTTCTAAAGATTAATTCATTAATTGACTCGGCTTGTTTCAAAAAAATGCCTGTCTTGCCCAAAACCCGACAGTATATAATGGCACAATGCTCTAGACCAACTGTTTACTGAGATTAGAGATCTGGTGTCTGCATGCACTGGCTATATAATGAGAATGTGGCCTTTTAGTTGCTGCTCACAACACTTGTAATTTTTACTTTGTGAGACAGCTTAATGCAGAGGAAGTCATACCTTTAACATCTACTGCCTTAAAGGCTTCCATTGCAGGAGGACAAGCCAGTCATTGCACTGTCACAACATTTAATTGATTCACATAAAGCAACAGTGTGTCTTACACATGAGGGCCAAAATCCTGACTTACACATGGAGACAGAAGTTCCCTTGAGCTCAGCATCTTACCTTCACCTCTATGCTGCCAAGTCACTGGTTAGTAAAACTTTTTAAAGTTGAATAATATAAAGGTGGCAACCAAGGCTGAAGCTAAGAAACAATTACAGGAAAGTCCCACCTCTTCAGTGCTCTCTCACACATGTTATTTGACACTTGTGGAGGAGAACCCCGCACCACACTGATCCCTCCTGCCTACAAACCATCAGTGCGTTTCCCAAAGGTGCCCGCAGCATCACAGGTCCATACGGACCCAAACCACAAACACCTCAGGAAAAATAATACAATGCAGGCTGACCAGCAGAATTGCCTTTTGCAAAAGCATAAAACTCAGGGAGACCAGCATTACAGAGACAAGGGCAAGGAGATGTGAAATGAGTGACAGAAAGGGGGGGAAAAAGGGTCAAAACAACACAATAAGGGAAGCTTAGAAGCAGTTGGAGAGTACAGTTTTTTCTTTCAAGTTTAAACAAAAAAGAAAGCATAAAAGGGAAACACAGGGAGGCTTGGCCTATGAATTAAGAAAAAAAGACCACCTTTCCACCAAAATGACAGCTTCCCCATTTCAGAGCTGTGAGCTTACATATTAAGCACAAACCTGCAAAAACCGTATTCACCATGACTGCTTTTTCTTCTTCAAGAAAACAATTAAATAAAAACTAAAAGGAAGCTAAAGCGTGTATTTGCAGGTTATGCCAACAACATGATGGACCTCTAAATAAATCAGTAAATCTATAAATTAACTCATGTGCTTTCCTGATCTTCCTTTACTGCAGTCATGTCCAAGGACACCCCGTACCACAGAAGTTATTCATCACATCCAGAAATATTCTCCTTAGCACATTGCTTTTGAAATTATACAAATTGTATTTCAAAAAGTACAGTTTTCTGCTGTTTCTCAAACAGGTAAAACTGCTGAGATCTTTGGAAATAACAGGTGAAAATAAACACTTCCTTAATGCTGACTGATCCCTCATATTGGTTAATACAAGGTTTTATTCAGAGACCAGAAATTAACACAAACCTTCAGGAATGGCAATGTCCATTTAAATTTTTGTAATAATGGATCATATTGAGCTACGCAAATGGAGATCACATTTACACTTAAGATCACACAGTAGCTGTAAAACTATTTCTCATATTCCAGTACATTTAGTTTGCAACTTCACAGAGACAGAAAGAAAAAATAATAGAGATTCAATATAAATCTTGAGTCTAAATGTAAACATTAATATAGAAATATAACACCTAAATACCAGGATATCTGCAACAGCTGTAGAAGTTGGTAGACCTTGCAGGTGCTCAAAATATAGCTGCTACATATAAAAAAATATGACAACAAACAAATATCAGCAACACAAAACAAACGATCTATGAACAACGCTTGGTGTGGTATTCATATGAACACCGGAATTAGTGCCAGGAATGATAAATGGAGGGAAACAGCAACCAATTAACTCAGTACGCACACTTCCCCTAATTTATTTCTTTTCACATTAATTCAAGTCTTTATTTTAAAAAACAAAACAGGGAAATTACCTATTTGTTTTAAGACCAAGCCTTTACAGTAATGGCAAAACACACATGAATGGTTAAAAACAACAAAAAAAGATCTTGTTGCAATTACTATTTAAATTTTATACTCTGGAAGCACCATCAAGATCAAGCCTCACACACTATAAGTTCAAAGCATGAATGTGTACTATCAGTAATAACTGTACTATTATAGCAGATATACTACAAGTAACATGGCTGTTTTTTGACATGACAGAAAGCATTTATTTATCAGGAAATGCAACAGAAACCCTGTAATTGGCAAGAACCTAAATCCCATGTACAGAGAATGCAGGAAGGAAACAAGTGCTCCATATTTTCTGAAATCCTTTCTACAGGAGCCTTCTTCCTAAGGAGCACTGTGTACAGGAAGAATATTTTTTTCCTCAAGTGCACATATGATTTTGCTGATTGTTCCTCAGATATTATACCTTAAACACCTTTCTGAGAATGGACTGTCTAGAAAAAACAATCCAGCTGATTGCTTTGCCCCAAAGCACAGAAGGGGTATACCCTTCTCTTGCATTCTCAGTTTGATTAATATACCTGTTCTATGCAAAATTCAAATCATTAAATCATTTCCATGACATTTCTCTTGTCTTTTGCAGGGCATATTTTACATTTGCTGTGCCTAGGATTTAGTCCTATAACAAGACATTCTGTTCCTATACCATGCACATTTACTCCTTTGTAAAGGTTGATGGTGGTGGCTTTTTTCTGTTTTTTTTTCTTTTTTTTTCTTTTTTTTTTCTTTTCTTTTTTTCTTTTCTTTTTTTTGTTTTGTTTATATTTCCTCAAGTAAAAGAACAAGGAAGCTAAACCTACAACCAACATGCACAATAGAAGCTATGGCATTCTGCACTGCTGCAGTCCATTATGAAAATAAACTAAAATATTATATGTTAGCCTCTGTACTAAGGAGGCTAAGGGAACTTCCAAGTAGTCAGTCTTGATCTTACCTGTCCTATATCCTGTGTTGTTGAGGTACACAGCAAATGTACGTATTTCATGCTGAGCCTGCCAGGATGGAGAAGAACAGTTCTCGTTGTTAGTGTAGGTGTTGTGGTTGTGGACGTACTTCCCCGTAAGAATAGAGGAGCGTGATGGGCAGCACATTGGTGTTGTCACAAAGGCATTGATGAAATGAGCACCTCCATGCTCCATGATCCGTCTTGTTTTATTCATCACTTGCATAGAACCTGGAAAAAGAAAACCATCTCAAATATTTTCTTGTTTCAGTCATACGAGCTAAGAGCTTGTGGGTTCCATCAGAATCAACCACAGGTAGTAACAGCACTGTGATTTCAGAGGGAAACCAAATCCTAAGAGATTACACTTCCCCACCACTTAGGAAGTTTTCCCATAGTTTTGAGAAGGGTGAAATACTCAAGTCCTAACTTAAGTTTGAACTCAAACCTGTTCACATACATCATGAAGATTTCTGAATTTCTCTCTGAGCTCAAGATTTCCAACTGTAACCTAGAGTGCCTGCACAGCCTTTCTGGAGCCACTAATATTGTTCCAGTAGCTGAAGGCAAGACTCAACATGAATTAGACTGAGATAATGCGGCCTGAGGGTGAAATTAACTTTGTGCAGCAAGTCTGACCAAAGTTTGTATTATTTAATCCTTGGTTTCTGAAGATACCTGATGCACCGCCCTTTCTGCCAACTTTCTGCTTCTGCAGAAGAACACTTCTAGCTGAGGGTTGAAATCACAGAACTGTTTACACTAGAAAGGATAGCTCCAAACCCACTGATCAAGCAGGTCTAGTAGAGTTTTCTACTGCGTAAAACCCTCTCTTCTCTCAAATTACATATTTGCAGGAATTGATTTCCAGAAGAGGTAGCAACAGAACAAAGCCCTCATCAGAATTTCCATAACCAGTTCACTGAGTTCTGTCTATCCACTTGATCCAGTTTGATAAAGGTGTTAGCTAAAATTCTCTAAGACTTAGTTTTGTAGAATCAGATTTTAGATGAGTAGTTGGGACACTTATCAACCATAATCCAAAAACAAGAAAGTTAACTGGTAGGGACTTAGATGATTTAGGGTAATGAGAGCCAAAGCCTTTTTGCCAGATGTTACTAAAAGGCACACTGTTGCCAAAAGGCTGTTCTGTTATCTGTTTAAGACAAGGCTTTGGATTAGTTCTACCAGAATTATAAACCTAGATAAACTTGGATCCATATCGGAGGTTCTTCTTACCCATAAAAATATCAAAGATCAGAAGAAAAAGGACTTTTAGATTTCATTATCTGTTTGATTGTTAAAACATCAGAGTACTTGACTGAAGAAGAATTTTGACCTTCTGAAGAACTTATGATACCTGTCAGCACAACTTTTCCAAAGAGAGTAAACCTTTCCGTCACCAATATTCCCTTCTTATAGGAGCAGAGAAAGCCAATGGAGAGCATAGAGATGAAGGTATGGATTTATTCTGCAGTAGGGTTGGGGCTACCCAAGGTTGAGTTGGATTCATAGTTCAGCTTTAATCAATGTATCCTGCAACCATCTGGTACAAGCTGTATGTCAATAATGGGTTTAGATTTCTTCTAAGCTCTTTAAGAGGAGATTTCATTATGAATTTGCAACAGTGAGTCAATTTGATACCGAGAACATTGATATAACCCAGGAGTAAAAACCTAGAGGGGAAATAATCATAAGCCATACACGAAATCTAACTCTCTGCAACCATGAAGGGAGGTTAATTGTTAATGTACGTCATTTCATCTTAAAACTGCCATGGCATTAGTTTTCTTAAGATCACTTTGTTGGAATGAATATAATAAAGAAAGAAAGAAAATCCGTGCATTTTTCAGATCAGAGTACATTCTTGTCACATCACTTTCGTACAAGAACCAAGGTGAGTTATTGACTTTCCCTTTAGAGCTTGCTGAACTCCACATTTTGAAATAAAAGTTCTAAACAAGTGTTTTTTGTTTTTTTTCTTAATTTCTATAATCGTGGGACAAGAGAGTACGCATTTTGGGAGAAGTCTCCATTTCTTCAAAGGCATTAACACAGTTAACAGTCAGTTATACATCACGTGACTGAAAACTGTGGATGTCTCCTCTCTGTCATCTTATGAACTAGCCCAGGAACAAGCAGGCTGACTGAAATTCTGCCATTCCAATATTAAAATACAATTTAACAACTCCCTTAAATGACAGAGACATCTGTGCATAAATAACAGCACATGTTAAGACTTCCCTTGGGGACACTAACTGTCTTTAATTGAACTGTTGTAATGACAAGGACCTATATCAACAGTCTCTAATACAAAAACTTATGATCTAATCTGCTTCCCTAGCTTGACAACTAATACAGAGTGACAGATCAGTGGAAGGTAAAACTCTAGCATACTCTTCCGTGCAATCTTATATAGGCCAGCTTTAAATATTTTAAACAGCCTGAAACCAGCCAACCAATGCCTATTTTCTCCAGCTTGCCTCCAGTACAAACATAGAATTACAAAAAAGTATAAGTTGATCTTTCCATAGCAGATTAGTTACGTGCTAATCAGCAGCTGGAACCTCATCAAATCACCTTTTGAGCTGGAAAATCTTTTGGGGTTTCATTAGCAGATGTACCAAGAGAAATCATGCTTTAAAGTGTCAATATATTATACAGAAAATGTCTGTGACCTGTCAAAAAGCACTGATAATAAATAAAAATGATTTAGTAGTTTAAGGTGGAATTTCTATGCTTTTTTCCAAAAACAAAAGATCTACAGGACTGTGAAAATAGCTAATTAAATCAATTTGATGCATTCAAGCTTCTCACTTAAACCAAAGAAAAATCAAGGTTGAAATTACACTTGAAATTTGTGTAGTGTCCAAAACTTTACACTTAGTGTCTCTTCACAGCTCACTTCAATGATCAGGCTAATATTTTGACTAATATTAATGGAGAATGCACACTAAAAATGTATGTGTTTTAATGGGATCTTGACACTGAGGTTAAGCTCACACATGATAAAGTTAAAATGTATCTAGATACCTATTCATACCACTAGATATGAACTTTACTTTACGTTTTAATACGTTAGGAAAAAAAACCACTAAAATACAGGAGAACTGATTACATTTACAAATGCTACAAAGAAGAAACATCCAATATAGCAAAGTGCTTAATCCTACTGTGTTCTCCAAATGGATGTTATATTGGAAAGAGAGTTATTAAAAGCCTGTACTGGGATATAACAACACATACAAGTATCTTTCATTAACTACTCAATAAGACTGCAATCAGGGCTAGCTAAAAAAATCCTTCATCAGTTTAGCAGTTGTTCATGAAATAACACTGACTTCCTCATTAATTGTGTTTTGCTGTCAGAAGTCATAATTTACACAAGTTTTAGCAAATTTCACTTGTTTAAGAGCTTTCAAGTCTCCAGTGACTCAGTAAACTCTGAAGGACAGTTTGAGAAGCAGCATCTATATGCAAATAAGTTACAATCCCAGAATGTACACTCCCCTAAAGCCTTCTATTTGAACCTCATTAGACATCCTTTTCATATCTTCACTTCTTTTTTCTATCTTTAATTTTAACACAGCTCTAAGATACTTATCTCCATGTATGATAACTAAGAAGCATTATCTCCATGATACTACTTTTATTTTCTTCACACACTGGAACATGTAGGAACACATGTATCACCTCTTGCTCAGATTTCTCTAACATGGCTGAAATATTTTCTAAATAATTAGACCCTTCTCCAGCTATGAGATAATAAACTGATTTGTTAAACCACAGCAACATGGTGGGCAACCTAATTACACTGGAGAGACTGAGTCCATCAACAGGGGACTAACACGGACTTACATGGCTCTAATGGGGGAAGAAGTATTTGGTTCCAATTAATTATTTCTCTTCATCAGTATATTCCTCTTCTTTCTATTTAGCTTCTCAGTGCAACTCTTTTGATTAAAATCATAGTCAACTGAGCATGAATGTTTCAGTGGTTCTTGTGTTCTCATTTACCTTCTTCCATTTGTATCCATTACAATTTACATTTATTCTCCTTTGACCTGCAGATTCTACACCCTTTTCATCACTGCCTCACCAGTGTCATCCTTTTTTTCAATACGACACTGGGTTTTGGTTTCCTAAATAAACTCTTGATTAGCAGCCGCGCAAATAGAAAAACATTGAACTCCTTTCTTGAAAAGACAGCATCTCCTGGCAAACCCTGCCTGCTACTGTTAAAACTACCTTAAATTAAATAAGAGAGGCTGTTAGGAGCACTTGAGATTGCATTGTGCTCCTTTTCAACTCAAACATAACTGCAAAAGAAAAATGGAAGCTACAACATCCATCAGTTGGAGAATACTCCTAGTAATTGAAATCTTCGTTATGCACAACTTCCCCTGCTACGCTGCTACAGCTTGCAAGTTTTCCTTAGCTTTTTTATTTGTAGTTCATATCTTGTTTTCATCTTTCTTAAATGCATTAACCACAATCCCCACGAATGCCAATTCTGATTAACTTGGACAGCTCAGTTGACAACAGACAAAAACAAAAATTAATTCAAACAAATATTGGGTCTCACAAAGCCACTAGTCACAGGTGACAAATATCTAATCTCAGCTTCGTTGGATGGATTTCCCTTAGTTAGATCCTAATTTGTGTAGACACATGTCCATTACACTTGAAATTGGAAAGCATCAGGTTATCAGAGAAGAGAAATAGACTGCCCAAAGGACTTTAACAATTGCATCACAAACAAGCAGGCTAGCATAAAATAGATGATAAATTTTTTAGGACCACCTTCTGAGCCTGCAAGATAAAATACGTAGGTTCTTTTAGGTATACATTATTAAAACTGCTTTTTGTGATCCAAATAACCACTTAAAAAAGAAAAGTTAAAACATCAAAAAAGCAAAACAAAACGAAAAACAGTCAAAACCAACCACAATATCACAGACATGCAGTAATACTGATGAAAAGGAAGCATCTATCAGAACATTGCCATGTAGATGTGATTAACCTCTCAGCTAGAGAAGTATATAAGTAATACAAGTTAATTAACTTTACTATTTGTGTTCCATTTCTTCTTTGAGGTCTGATACTAGCAATCTGGCATAGCAGCTTGTCAAAAAACTCCACCAGACCACACATATAGCAGCTCTCATCTTTCAGATGATTCAGGCTTTATAACCACATAAAAGTGTATTTTTAATGTGAAATTACAAATATAAACTGGATTGTGCTAATCACTTTTCCAAAGTGCAGACGACATTTTATAAATATAAGCTAGCTCAGGTAATACAAGAAAACCCAAATTCTGACTGTTAATTCATTGTTCCAAATCATTAGGCAAAGCATGTTTAATCTCCTTTCTTCAACAATTAACATAGCATTAAATAGCTACATAGAAAATAGCATAAATAGCACTGCAGAACCTTTTCATGCTGAGCAATTTTGGTCAGTAATTAACTACACATCTAAACGGACAATACTGAGAATAGTATGAATATGTTAGGTAAGATTTAAGTAATTAAAATTAAAATTGTATACGTAATGAATGCCTGCGATTACACAAAAAATTTGGGTAATTACATGGTGAAATAATCAGTTATGAATTGAAACCTAATGCTTAGGCATGCAGCTTCCCAGGCTATACTTGCAGTTGCCAGAAGCAGAGTTTAGACATGTAGACGAAGACAGATAGACAGGAATCTCATATTTCCACAGAAACAGGAAGTTTGACATTTTAAGTAGAGACTACCTTCAACTGCATGCAACTGGAAACCTACATGTGGGTAAGTTTCAAGTTTTGCTATCTTGTTCCTTCTACCGTATCTTACACACACACACACACACACTATATATATATATATATATATGTTATTTTGAAAACAAGCTTCGAGGAAAAGCAGCACTATACTCATTACCTAAAATTCTCTTTATGTTATGTTGGTTTCTTACCAAGTTCTACATCCTGATCATCAGTAAGAACAAGGATGATGTTTGGGCGGATGTTTCTACGGTCTCTTTGAAATCTTCCTTTTAGACGCTGGTTTAACAGGAAAGCTGAACTTCCATCCAACAGTGATAAAACCATCATCATGAATAATCCAAGGACAACACTATGCTGTGCCATATTGTGTTGATTTAGTGCTCTCTCTGAACAACGTATGTTAATGGCTTCCACTTTTTTTCTTTGCAGGTATCCTATAAGGGAGAGAGAAACGTATTTATTTATACTTTTCCCTCACCACCCCCTTCCCAAAGGAACAACAACAAAGTTATCTCCAAAGAAGTGAGAAGCCAGAGTTAGATAATTTTAGATATACTAAGACAAAAAAGGAAAAAGTAACAACAAAGTTTTTTGTTGGTTTTTTTTTTTAGTAACAACTAGAAACAGAAACTTGAAAAATTCACAGTTCATAAGCTGTTACCTACGTATGCAATTAAGTTTTCACTCTATGCTCAAATTCAGCAGCAATTTCAAGGGCTCAGTAGAGCATCAAACTCTTACTCCCGCTTTGACACATAAAAAGTAATCTCCTTATTTAAGGTTCTGGGATGTACTGAGATGACATTTTTGCTTACTGCATCAAAAATGCAGATGCTGAAAACACATCTATGTATGTTTTTAAGCAGTAGTGAAATTTACTGAGTTTACCACACATTTATAAACTCATAAAGGATCGTCAAATTAGAAGACTTATACACTGTTTTATCTTACAGATTTCATTAGAGTACAGAGCTGACCAGACCCTGAAACTGTTCTAAGATACTGTTTGAAGTCTCTAGCTTTGATGATAGTATGATTTCCTTTTGACATTTCTGTTGGTTTCCAAGATTTTAAAGTATTGAGTATTGAATGCTACTACTACAAATGACTGTGAATGCACTGAAATGTTTTGCACTGCCTTAGACTTTACTTCACCATAAATACAGTTCCCCCAATTTGACTTGTTTGTAAGACAGAGCAAAACTAACTGATAATGTTCATTCCAGTGAGCCAGAAAAGACAGTCTGGTCGTTCCTCCAAGGAGATTCCTAAAAATGAATGAGCATGCTGAAACATTTTTGAAATAACAGTTATGCTCAGTCTTCTGCTATAAAGGGATTTTCTCCTGCTTTCATAAGTCAAAATACTGGTATGAAACTGTAAGGAAATATCAAGTACTAATTATTTCATCAAACCTAGTGATCAATGAGTCAGTTTCATATGGGTTCCTTACTTGCTGCTCACCACTTCCTGGACTGTTGCCAATGATCTCTTGCAATGCAGTGGAAAAAAAAAATCAATTAATAATGACACAAGGGAGGCTCTCCACTTTTTGTGAAGACCAGAAATGTCTGAGTAGAAAGAACCTAGCCAAGTATATTTCACCCGAATAAATACATTGGCTCTTCTGTTCCTACAGCCACTTGGGAAAACAATTTTTCCCCAAGCAGATTATTTCATAGCCACGTTATTACTTCATCTCTCCCAGTGTCTGTTTTTTGAGATAAATTCTTATTAAGAAAGTTCTCATGAAATAACAAAACCACCGGTCTGAAAAATTATACTCAAATTCTATGCTTATTTAAGAAATATGTATTTAATTTTCATATAAGTCAACAGATACGTACTAAAGTATGATGCAATATTTACTAAGGCTGCTTTCCAAAACTGTATGCTAATAGGTTTTTGAAGAACAGAAAAATCCATCTTTCTTGCTAGTCTCTCTATTGAGTTTCACTAGCAGGTGAAACCAACTTTCTTCATGAAAAATAAATACTAATTTTACATATGTTAGCACTTATTTCAGTGGGTAGGGAAAGAGAAAAGTCCAGCTTCCTAAATTCACAGATACAGTTTTAGTACCTTTGATGCTGATCAGAGACTTGCCAGGCTATAGCAGAATGAGCACCAGTAAGTTCTATCAATTTTCATTCCTTGTACTCAGAATTCCATCTGCAGCAGTAGAACTGGGAAGAATCATGTCAGATTCAATGTGTTGCTACTGTCCAGAGAAGTCAAAAGCAGCCTGAGAAGCAGACCTGGATCTGTTTCAAAACAGGAAGGGAAAAAAATGCATCAGTTTAGCAGGCATACATATATATTCCTAGACACCAGCTTTGTGGGGGGAAGAGGTAGAGAAATGGCTTCTGGCCTTCAAAGATTATTCTACATGTATTACTTCTTAACAAAACCCCCAAAACAAACAAAAAAGAATAATGCAGATGCTTTTATTATTTCTATTTTTCTGACAGTCTAAAATTTAATGTTTCCTTTTTCTTCTGTACTACATTAGCCAATCACTTCTCTGAATAATAGCATTTGCTGTCGTTTCTTGCAGCATTTGGAAGGCTGTCCCTTTTTGCTGTATCTGCTATTAACTACACTCACTGAAGAGTGCAGTGCTGTACATATGATAATCTTCTTCATGTTCTTTTCACTTTTTTTAAACAAATGCATGGAAGTAACCTTATGGCCTCTTTCCCCTCAGTCTGTCTTTTCCTCAAAGTTTATTGCCCCTCACTCACTCCACTGTATTTAAAAATAGAAGTTGTCCCCAGCTCAGAGTGTTGCTTGTCTATCTGTGAAATACTTAACACATTCAGGGATGTAGTTAAACTGCTGTTCCACAGCTACTTTACCAAACACGTACATTTAAGGTTAAAAGAATTAGTTCTATCTGAGAGGACGCTGTGGATGGAGGAGAGAACTTCATGTAAAGTACAGCAGGCATTTTCTCCCAAAACCTGTTATCTCTTTCTCATCCCCCTCCTCAATGGAAAATAGTCAACTATTTTGATGAGTTATGTTCCTGTTATTATCAGGGTAAGTGCTGCCAGGAACCAGCTCAAAGCATGTAATTACGTGCAAAACTCACACCAGTAACTAGGTAAGAAAATTAAAGCAATTTTAGAAAATAGCCTATTTCTTAAAATGTGTATTCATAAAAGAAAGACATGCCACTACTAACAGCACATTTGCTGTAAAACCCAAAAGCCAGCTTTAAATAGTTCTGAGAATAGTAACAGAAGAGTCTCTTGCATGGACTGCCAGTGGTCAAATACAGATGGGCATTTTTAACCCTTTGCCTTCAATGGACTTCAGGGAAGGAAATGTGACATAAAGTGTTTTAATAATTCTTCCCCCATTTCTATCAACAAGCTACACTGTGACTCAACAGTAGCAGGGAGAGTCTGCAGGCAATGCCCCAGTCTGCCTTCACTTTTAATACAGCACCCACTCCAATGATGCATTTTGTTCTGAGTGGCACAGATGGTCCGCTGCTTTATGTGTCTCCGCAGGCCATCCTCCAATATTAAAGATGCTTGATCTGCAGTGGTTCTCATGAGAATTAGGTACGCCTCTTATTTTCTCCCAGATTACACGTATGAACTTGACAAGTCTGGCCACTCCTGTTTTATATTTAGGGAAGTGCTATCAGAAATACATCAAACATTCTGCAGCTGGGTCATCTAGTTAAGCTTTATCAAGCCTACAACTTCCGAGCAGGCTGCAGTAGAGAAAGTCTGGTCCTCTTATTTTCTACAGTTTACGGTCAAGTTTAACAAGTCCCTGACTCCCTTCATAGCCTGAATTAGATACAGCTGCCTCTTTTTGTTCTTAACTCCCACTAGCATGGGGAATAAGAATAGTGCCAAACTCAGTTCTCCTGTGTGGCAGCGCAGAACATTACACTAAGTCACATTATAAAAGTTGAAGATTTTAGTGCATTTATTCTATTTATAAAAGAATGGAGACAAGTTCTGTCCCCAAGTAACATTTACACCAAGGAAGGACAACTTCTTTTTAATACTGCCCTCAGTAATTACCGTCAGTTCCACTGCAGCACAGGCAGGACGCCCAAGGATGACTGATGTCAGTTCTATCCCCAGATGGTGTTTTTTATCAAGCTATTGATTAGTATTGCTTAGCACAGATGTAACATCACTGCGTGTCAACCCAGTAGCTGATAGCAGCCGGCACACAGTGCAGCTCCAAGCCTTGCTAATACCAGCCACACAACTGTCCTGTGCACAAACCTAGTGCAACTTCACTGAAGTCAAACAATTACATTATGTCAATATAATCAAGAGTACTCCTACTGTAACAGAAGAAGCACAAAGATACCAAATTAATTCATATATCAAAATAAGTTAAGTCCTGCTTTAAGACTCTTTCTACAAAGCTGTTTTCTAGTTTTGCTTACACTAACTGATCTTTTTTTTTATGTACGCTGCAAAACACTAAATACAGAATTAGTATGGCAGCCACAATAGAACAGGGTAACAGCATGGAAGCCATGAAGTGGAACTGCACAGTAAGGGAAAGCAGGTTAGCAACAAGCGACATACACCTGCTCCAGATCCAGCTGGAGCCAATACCAGGTGCATTATTTAAGCACACTTAGGTGTGCCATTTGTCCACTGTTTAAAGTCATTGAAATACACGGTGGCGGATCCATTCCCTAGCAACCAACCCAATTAAAACCACTTTGCCAGTTAAATGGATTCAGCCGCACTGCTGTTCCCTTAACTCTCGAGTTGCTCCTATACATATCACGTTTGGTTATGACATTCCATTTTCACTGAAGCTGTCAGCCATCATTTGAAACCATTAAATTTTGTTTGTAAGAGATAAAAACAGCTTTCTTCGTGAATTGGGAAGATTTCAGTTGGTAATCCAACCAGGTTCTCAGGAGAAGGCTGAAGTTGTAATTCATGCTGTAATCTAACAACATGCAGCGGCTTCTTCTGCTTTGGTACTTACTTTTTTCTTTTTTTTCCCCCAGCCAGTTGGAAGTTTAAGAACAGCTAAGCGTGGCTCTCGATGATGACAGCTGTGCTGATTTACCTATCCAAACTGTGGCTCAATTATTTTCCTTCACAAGCAACCAACATTTATTCAGAAGTCAGGAATGGAGCCTCCAGACTTATCAGAGCACTGAATTACCATGCAGATGTATTCTCCTAAACTGCTTTCCTTATGCTGGTGAACTCCATACCAAGGCTGAATATTTATCAAAGGGAAGCCTACGTTCATTGTGGAATCTCTTCCTCATTATGCAACTTCCTTTCAACTAACGCTAAATTACACTTCAGGTATAGTTTTCCTTGGGACTTCATTTAAAACAAACGTTTTGAAATACATAATATACTCTTCGTATCTCTGTACTATTCTTCCTATTCACTACTTGCATACTGTTACTACAGGTTTCTTGTAAGTCACAACATTCATAAGCCTTCAGGTAGGTTGCACTGCTAATTGGATCCCCCAAACCCACAGTAACAAACATGTTTTTCTGCGCTATGTGCAGATAACAGCCCAACAACAACTTCTAAGAGATTTAGAATTACTCCCCTATTATACTTATTACCCTCACATCTTTATAAACCATAAAGACACACTGATTTTACAGATAAGTATATTCACTCGTGCTATGTACAATAATAACCACAGACTTACCAGAAGGGAATGAATGCAAAAGCACTAAGATAGAAAAGGTAGACAAGAACAGCCAGTAACACAAACATTCTATCAAGTAAACAGATTTTTTGCAGCTACATATAGAAACAAATCCTGCTCTGTATATACATCCGTTAACATATACAGACGTTCAGCCACACGCATTCCCCGGATGCACGCGATGATTTATGAAACGAGAGGCTAAGTGCTACAGCATCGGTTATCTGCCAACTCTTTTCCTCACGACCACCGCCCCCGGGCAGTGCCCGCCGCGGGCTGAGCTGCCGATGTCTGCACCGAGCGCCCTCCGCGCCGCACCGGGCTGGGGCTGAAGGGCGGCGGCGCCGCGGGGAGCTCCCGAAGGCACGGCCGCACCGCATCGCCCCCGTCTGCCTTCCCAGCCCTGTTTCTCCGAACACCCCACACAACTTCCAGCTGCCGCCGCTCCCTACGCAGCACGAGCCCCCGCTACACGAGCCCCTCCGCCTCGGCTCTCCGCCCCGTTCGGCCTCCGGAGCCGGGGCCGCGGGGCACCGCCGCCCCCTCCCCCGCCGCGCACTCACCGCGGAGCTGGCGCTCAGCCGCGCCGTGCCGCCGCGCTGCCAGGCCGCCCGCGGAGCGCCGCGGCGGCGAAGCGCATCCTCGGGCAGCGGCCGAAGCCTGCTTCCGAGCGAGCGCTCGGAGGAAGCTCTCGGGCGGGTGATCCGTTCCACCCGCCCCGTCCTTCTTCCTCTCCCTTCTCCTTTCCCCGTTTAAAAAACTTCATTTACCTCCAAGATCCTCCTCCCAGCATTGACGCAACGCCCCGGCGGCGCGCAGAGGAAACCTGTTCCTCCGGCCCCAGCTCGCCCCGAGCCCGGCGGCAGCTCCGCGGGCTGTGGCTGTGCCCCGGGACCAGGCCCCCGCCGGGGGAAGGGTGCGAAGAGCCTACCGGGCAAAGGGGACTCTCCGGGGGGACGGGAGAGGAATTTAATGGCCCTCGTGGATCGTGATCTTCCCGTAAGCGGCCCGGGGCACACGAGGAGACCTCGAGCACTGCCCCCTGCCCTGGTACAGCAGCCCCACACACTTGTGCAGGGGAAATGAAGGGACACAACGCCTATAAGTAACTGAGAAAAGCTCAGCTGAGCTCGTTGAGGCGGTGACTTGGAACAAAATCCATCATACAACGAAAAGTAATGGTGTTCAAATAAATATCTGAGTACAGATTATCTCCAGTGGATTCTTTCAGAATGTCCAAGAACAGCTTTCAGATGTACTGATTTATCAGTACTTCACAAAGAGCATAATCTTCTTCAAACCTTTCACTGGTGACATTGTCACAGAGCTTACTCACACTTTACTACTATATCTAATATGGAATTACACACAGACCACAAGTTCCTTGACCCTGAGCTCCTATTTTTTTCTACTATAAAGTTTCAAGCGTAAATAAAAAGGATTTGAATGCCACTATTTTTATCATTAAACGATACTACAGTGAAAATGGTGTTCTGTGGTTGAGAATGGACAGGACAGCTTTTCTGTGCAAGAACCACCATCAGTGGAAGAGCAGCAGAAAGCAACTGAGCAGAAAAAGAATATCTCATCGTTTTGGTACTTGAAGTCCAAAGCAGCACGGGAGTATGGCAGTTCCTGAGAACTCCTAAGGGAAACGGCCAGCTGTAGTTTCAAGGAAAAAAGTCAGCACAGGGGAGAGGAGGAGGAAGAACTATAATTGTTTGAGAAGTAAATATTTTGAAAAGCCATGCAGGATATGTTAGAGAAAATAATGAAAATGTACTCATTTCATTTATGATTTATTTGGATTCTTGCCTTAAAACAAACATTGCTTCCAATGACCTAATTCTGACTTTGCTGGAGAAGGTTAATAATCCTGACCCTTTTTCATTAGGCCACATCCTTCACTACATTCAGCGTGACCCTCAATCAGCCCAAATGAAGCAGCACAGATCCCCACATACAGCTGCAGCACGGTGGGGGAACCGGCCAGCTGTGCTCAGGAACCACCAGCACAAGAGGAGCACCTTCTGTCAGTACAACTGCATCCACACTAGGGGCTGCAAGGCTACAGCTGTGTTAGTGCAAGTAAACCAGTCCTCAACAGTGAGTTACTAATGCAGAAGGTGTACGTAAAACAGGGGCTACGTGTTGCTGACATTTTGATCAGAATGTTATATTGCTTTCTAAGATAACATTTGACCTTTCGGTAGTGACTTCCATCTCATGATAAAACAATTGACAGCCAATTAAGTTTCACAATACCTGTGAGCTATGGTGTTCCATTTCCATATATTTTAGACTCAAACTTGAGTTGGATAAGGCAGATGAGTCACACAGAATGAAAAAGACATTCAGCAGCAAGGTCAGGAACAGAAACCAGGAAACTCAGCATTCCTCTGTCCCAACCGCAGGCCAACAGTGAGCTATCTGCAATGCACAGACTCTACAAACCAGCTCTAGGACTGCAAACAGTAACTACCAAATCAGAAGGAAGTTTGCTGCACAAAGTTTGCTACACAGTGGTCCACAGACTACGCAAGAGAAGGAAGCACACATGCTCCCTTTTTAAAGGGATTTTTGATCATAAGGAACACATGACCTAATAAAGTTTCATTGTGAACTTTCTTCAACAAGCTACAGTCAACAAAGACACTAAAATGTACATTAGCAACAGCGCTGTAGCAATCTAAATTTGATTTAGCATTACTGGAAAATCTGTCGCAGCAGATCATTCATTTCAACAAAAGGGTAAATTCACCTCGCAGTCAGTGCATGTAATTTCCATTAATGTTAATGGCAGTTATGCAAGTGCATTAAGAGGATAATATACCCCCTGGTTTGTGACAACCCTGCAAAGTGAAAGGTGCTTCCTCTTGAAGAGAATGGGTTTTCCAGCTCATGCATTTCAAAATAACTTCTTTTGGCACTGTTACAAACAGGATAGATAACTATTATATGTACTTGGAGAACAGTTTCCAAAGTTACAGCAGTTTAGCAATTTTAGCTCATTTTCCTACTGCCAAAAATTCAAAGGATATAGGCACATTTAAAGCACTGTGGTTTATTTGAAGTCTCGGGCAACAAAATCACGTGAAATTACTGGTAAAACAAGAAGGCCTGAAAGACTGCTGGTGCAAGGGGGAAGGAATGATGTAGATTTATACTTTTTAAATGAAATAAATCCTGTTCATTCACTAACTGTAAAAGAATTCTGTGTATATGTAGACCATCACACATACACACACACATTCAGGAGTCCAAGAGCTAGAATGAAGAAGGAAGACCACTTCCTTCACTCCCAGTTTTCTCACTGCCCATCATCAAATAAATTTCAGCTCTGTCATTGCATATCATTTAGCAGATTGGAGATATTTTATTGTACCTCAAAACAACAAATATTGCCAATTACGCAAAAAATTACTCTGTAAAATCCCTGGATATACCTACTGAAATTAGAAGGAAACAGATGTGCAGGCATTTCTCTGAATACATCACACATCTACCCACATTGTTAGGCAACGACCCCTCTCAAAATCAGATCTGCAGTTTCCCTGCACACCTTACTTTAAGTAGCATGGCACAGAAGAATATGTTGAACAACTCATGTTGGAATGTTTACTGATCTATGGATTTGGGCACCAAGGGGAACCATTTTGACCCATTTTGATGCAGTGGGGATCCACACCATTATCTTCACATCAGCTCAGGGACAACAGTCCGTACCCAAGGGTGGAGAGAGCAGGCATAGGCAAATGTACCCCCACCACAGAGCTCTGGGAACAGGAAGAGGAGCACATCTAGAAACTCTCAGAAATGACAGGATAGTCAGAGAGAGTTCAGTCATCTAAAAAAAAAAAAAAAAACACCCAAAAAACAGCACCAAACCAAACAACTCCATAAATGGAAGACAAAGAACATACTGCTTGAGACATCTTTTTCACTGTTGCCAAATACAGTGTGTTTTCAGAGCTCAAATATTACTCTCTGCTCATGTTCCATGAGAAAGTGTGCAAGTTAGCTGTTCTATTAAATACTTCATTCAATGCTTTCCAACTCTTCTTGCTACCCTTTATTTTTGTAGTTATTCATCATATGTAAACCTCTCAAATCATTGGTCATTTTGGTCTCTCCTCATTTTTCCTGTTTTTCAATTCAGACACACATGCTCAGAGCCATCTTTAAGAACTTAGAAAAAAGCCAGCAGTAGAATACAAGTCTGACATCACCTTCATTTTTTTCAGGGTATCGTATCACTGTAATCACTGCAGAGTTATACTAAATATTTTCCAGATACAAATATTATGCTATTATAATTTCTTTAAACAACAGCATTTCAGTTGCATATGCACATATTGCTTCAACAACAATTCAGAGTAGTATTAAGAAGGCAAAATGAGACCTAACATTCAATACCATCCCATACACTGTATACATTTTATATTGCAGATCCGGCTCACAATAATGTTGTGGGCGACTGCTCCACTCTTACCTTTCAAAGTCAAGTTATGCTTCCTATACATGTGTGCTCATGTTATAGAATAAAATTATAAGTTTTAAGGTGCTATGAAAATGGAAAAGGGTAACACAGCCAACAAAAGCAAGGAGAAAGGAAAGTTTCACCTTGTTCTATTGATCCAAATGCTAAGCAGTGGATGTGTTCTTTTGCTCACTCTTCAGCATGAAAATACAGATTTAGTATGCTGATAGGATTTGGTTATGGCTGTGAGTTCACAAAGTCAAGAGAAAATTTCTAGGCAATGATAAATCAAATGATCTTAATCATAGCTTATGACAGTGGATGCAACTTATTTAGTGAAATACTGAAGCAGTGAAGATGATTGAGAAGTTGTACCAATACCAAAAGTAACATCTCAGTGCACTGATAGTTTATCTACATGGATATCAAACTCAAAACAGCTTCCAGTAAGCTAAGCAGAAATTCATGGCAAACATTTGTTAGAATGATTCTGAACTGCACATACAAAATTAATATGTGCTGAGCATAAATATTACTAACAAGCCTCAATGATGCATCTGAATATCAATACAAGTATGAACTGTTGTTGGTCACTCAGCTCCTATAACAAGGGTTGTTTTTTTCACCATTTCTTTCTTTTTCCCTATTTATAAATTACCCTTAGAACAGTTGTTTGTAAGCCAACAGTGATTTAATATTCTTTTTAATAAATAATTTTTCTTTTCATAAAGAATTCAGATGTGTTTTGTTTTAAACATCTTGATCTCATTTCCCTTGGTAGGCTTTCAACATTTCAGTATGGCATGCAAGCTGCCTCTTACTCCGATGCTGAAAACGTATGGATACGAAGCAATGGGATAAGAATCAGAAAGCTGTATTCAGTTAACACTAAAAATGACTACTTGCTCTCCATTAGCTTGTAGTAAAACTTCTCCTAAAGAAGTCAACAGTCATTGTCCTTATTTCAATAAGATTTTGTAAGAAAATAGGAAAACACGTAACAAGAAAGTGTGCTTTTTTGATTAGAAAGTGTTACAACAGAGACACGACAAATCAACTGCTACGAGATGGGTAGAGCAGCAAGCCTTAACTTCAAACTACCCTGTTCATTCTTTTCTGTACATTTAACATTAGTAAAGGATCTCAAAAGGGCTTAGAAAATAATACGCATAAAACCAGTATCTCTAACAAGTACCATTATTTCTTTTTAAGAGAGTAATGAATTTTAATAGTGTGCGTTATCTTTTGAAGGTGTTTTGTGGATGTTCCTTGGGTCAGAACTGATGCATCAGAAACAGAGTGGTTACTTTGTGAGAAATGCTCACCCAGCAGCCCTTGGCATGGCTCTCATTCACTGGTCCATCTGCAATGACCAGAAGAGTTTCTCTGACTCAGTAATGCTCTAAATGCACTTTTTACAATATTCATGTGTTCATATAATACGATCTGATTTTTTTTTCCCCCCCATGTTTCAGAAATTTCAGGCTGATTATATTTAAGTGCTAAAAATCAGTCTTCAGCTACTCTGTGTTCAGATTCTACGCAATTAGATTTCTCTTTCATATCCTCTTGTATAAGCAGATAAAAGATAACCTGACTAGCATCCTTCTACCTAATTATCTTAGTTTACACCTTTTATTTTCTTTCTATAACGCAAGTACCCATTTCAAGTCATTTATATCTATGCGTTCTTCATGTGTAGAGCATATTGCAAATATCCATCTGAATCCCTTTGCTATTCAATACTGTCCTTTTGAATTATTATTTGCAATCATAATTTCTCCTTTCATTTGAGGAAAACAACATGTTATTTTCTCTAGATACACGGCAGCAGTCTATTTGTCATTAAAAAAATAAATAACTCATCACCATAGGAGCCTTGCTGGCTACAACTACATTTTTACAAGGAACAAATTAAGCCTGATTGGTCTGTCTAAAAACCTATTTTCTTTCTTGATTCAACTTCACAGCTGCCCTGTGATATCTGATTCTGTATTCCTTAATTCTGGCAGAATTTTATCACTAAAATTAGTAGAAGCTATGTCTGTATTTCTATCACTACCAAGTCCTTGCATTACCAGTGAACAAGTTACAGGTAACAGTTTTTGCATACACTAAGTATAGTTTGCACACCTAACGTGGGGTGAATTGAATTTTCAGAAGCAGCACCCGATGGAAACAGTTCTGAAAAAATTTATAGTTTTCCTTAGGTCCTCAAATTGCAGTTGAACACTCGATCTTTGCCAGTATTACTTTTTTTTTTTCTCCTAACTCATACTTTACTTAGCTTCACCTTTTTCTTAGACCTCATAACTCTTGTACTTGATTACAATAATAACTATTGAGAAACTAAGTTCTTGGAAGTACCTATCAAACCATCACACAGATTTTTAGTAATAGCAGTTATAAAACAAACAAAAAAAATAACAAATGAATGACAGTAAACTCACAATATTTATCACTCAACATTAAGATGTGTTGAATGTTATTTACTGGCAAATAAACAGGTCAAAACAAATTTCAGGCTTAATTTCCAGCTGAATGGGTTTTAAAAACAGATGAAACCCCTGTGTGAAATAAAGTGGAATGATTTTTTCTAATCCAAAAAGGCTCTGGTGGTGGTACTTCATAATCCCAAGGTGGATTTCCCACTTTCCAACAGACTTTCAGCTTATGTTTTTCTAAATGCACACAAGATTATAGAGCAAATTTTGTTCTGGCTTCCACCAGTTTAATGCACAGTAAGTGAAACAGTCTAGTATATTTTGCCAAGAAAGATTTTCAGTGAACAGAAAAGTATCTCACCAAAGATACTGTGACACATATGCAAAATGAGAATCTACTCAAGACTCCCTGTTTTACAATTAAAAACCTCCACAGCACCTACAGCAATTTTGTTGTGTTTTGTAACTGTCCTCTTGCAAAATATGGGGGTTCCAATATTCAAGAGAGGAAAAAGAAGAAATATATGTGAATAAGATGCCAGCACCAGGCTCATCAAGTGAAAAGCAAAAGGAGTTGCAGAGGTAGCACCTGCTCAGAATGTTTGTTTTTTAAATGTTGCATGAGTCAGTAGCTGTTTGAAACAAAGTAGGGTGTCATCTGCCAGGAGGAAGCTGATAATGCTTCAAATGTTAACAGTGGAAAACCTGTTGGTTTTTTCCCCCCCCCCTTAATAGACATAACTTTTATCTAAATAGCAAAGGTAAATCTCTTACGAATCATATTATCTGAACCATATGACAACTGAATGCTAAGAAGTTAAAAGTAATATTTTGTCCTCTTGTTCAACCTGCACAGGTATCTTTCAACACACTGTTTGCGGTCTATAAAGACTCTAAAAGACTTTCCACTAACAACTGCAATTGTGTTTTTTGAAATAAAACAAACATTCATTTTACTCAAAGTATGCTTTAATACAGACATCTAATTTACTAAAATTTAGATCAAAAAGCAGAAGTGCCCAACCTCTCAAAATATGGAAATACTTTCAAAATTTATATTTGCAAAGAAGAAAGCAGCATTTTAAAAGTATTCCCAGATTTCAGTTCCTGAAACCGAACTCATGCAGAGAGAAACAGCAGAAAAGCTATTCCTGAGTTACTGCTACAAACTGTCACATTTGAGCATAAGGTGCTCAAATAACATATAATGACCAGCCATTTCCCACTGCACCTGGCTTCTTGCAATCCAAATCCAACTTCTTGTTTGGCTGACATCATAAAACAGGAAGCTGACATTGGAACACTACATTATCATATGGAAGTACAGCACAGATCTGAGGTCGCCTGAAAATCTTTGGCCATTTATAGATGAAAATATAGAAATTACAATCCTGCTAGATTTTTACTTTAACTGGTTTAGCATATTTTAGAATGCCTAATAAGTTGTGTTTTTTTTTATGCTTCTTACCTATTACTGTTCATAATTGGATCTCAGATTTACAAATTAAGTAAGGATTCTTTATTATATTGATTAGTAGAGCTGTAGAAGGTAAGATGACTTGCACAAGGTCAGCTCAACAGGCCAACAATCCAGCCACCTACAGATACCCCAGGCTGCAAACCACTGCTCTATCTGCCAGGCCAGCCATCTCCAACCTGAAGCCCATGTACCTCTGGGGCTTCCCCACAAGGACAGGCTGAGGCAGCTGGGGATGCTCAGCCCAGAGTAGAGAAGGCTCTGGGGATACCTGATAGCTGCCTTTCAGTATCTAAAAGGGGAGGGGGCTACAAGAAACAGGGCAGACTTCAGCAGGGTTTGTTGTGACAGGACAAGGGGAAATGATTTCAAACAAAAACAGTGGAGATTTAGACTGGACATAAAGAAGTATTTTACAATACTACTACAAATCTCAAAAAGGAATTTGTTTACTTTCGATCCTGTAAAGACCAAAAAGAAAAAAACTGAAGCTCACTGCTCCATATCCAGAAAAAATGGATATTGAGTCTTTTTCAGCAGTGCTTAACTGAGGTCTCTGCTCCAAGAGATCAAGACGAATATGTTTAAACAAAGCAGATTTGTCTGTTGCAGAGTTGATAATAGTCACTGGTGTTAACTCACCAGATTTGCACAGCTTCATCAGATTGCACTCAATAAGAAACTGCTGGGAGGATGCTCTGACACCACCGTGTTGCACACACACTCCTCACAGCACTGAGGACCTTCTCTGTTGCTGACAGGGTCTGAAGTTAAAGAAACCACCACTCATCAGTTTTTACCTGATGATGAAATTTGAGTACCAGAGAAACCTCAAGGGCTTGTTTTGACTTTTGAAAGCACTTATTTCTTGAATTTTCTTGAAGTAGCACTCTTTTTTTTCACCTTTTCTCCTCAAAAATCTCTGCAAGTTCTTATTTTTCACATACACCCTCAGTTGCAAGCATGTGTCTGACAAATGAGGAAGTAAAAGCAGAGTGACAGGAAACTCTTTGCTGTGGGAACCATTACTAAATATATATATACACACACATATATTCTATCAAACTTTACAGTGGCCTGAATGGATCAAACACATAACAGAAGGGCCAACCTTAAGCCATTCTGTCAGTTCTGACATGTTCAAAAACGTTGTAGGGGTAACTTCATCCAAAGAGACTGTGCTAGATCATGAATAATAAAGATTTAGATTTACATTTCCAGATGATCCAGTACTGCACAAATCTAATCTTAATGATCATAAACACAATCTTATGCATGAAAATGTTATTCTCCTTGCTTTATCAGCTACAGAATCAGAATGCTAGCATTTGCCTATCAGACCTTAATGCAAAGCAAAAGATGAGACTTAAACACTCGATTTAGCAGGCTGTGTTACAGAGCCAAGGCACCTCAGACCTTTCTTGCAGTAGTAATCTCATAGCAAGCCTTTTCAAGTTTATAGTAGGTATTTCTTCAGTTTGCAATATGCTGATCTCTTTATCCTCTCACTGTTAAGTCTAAAGAAAATGAATTTAGTGACAATATTCATTAGACCTGCCCCACTGCCTACAGAGATGAGCTAACGTAAGTTAGAAGATTAGTAGCTTGATCAGTTTAATGGAAGGAAATCAAAGAAAATTAAATGCTGTTGCAAATACTCATTGCATGGATATGGATACTAATAACTGTAGTTGGATTTTAAACCTTAGAAGATGTAGGTGTTTTTGTTTTCACACATATCAGTTCCTTATTATTCTCTCCTAAAACAGCTGTGTGATCCCAAACAATCTATTATCTTGGTGCTCTCTTCCCCACATCACTTTTACTGAAGTGGAGTGCATCATAAAATGCTCCAGCTCCACTGGTATCAAGCCATGTAAGTGAAACTGCAGTTTATGTTTAGCAGCATTATATAAGTTTAGAGTAACAAGTCTGTGGCATTTTTACAACCTGAAATGTATTGCATTTAAAAATACTCTTACAGGTTGTTCTATGCCTGGCCTGTATTTATATAGAGACGAACTCTTTAATCACTGAAATACTTCGCTCCCATCCTGAAGCGTTAGCGTGGAGTTTAAGGATTACACAGACGATGGCTATTTCTAGGGGCACATTAGCTGCATGTGAAATAGATGCTGGTAGCCAAAATGAAACTATACCACACACAGCTATAACAGAGTGCTGTAAGTTCTCTTGCTGACCTACAGCTCTAAAAATAAATGCTGACTTCCTTGAATAGCTTCACAGCAGTTCTTAAATTAGAGAGACTGAACTACAATAGACAAATTAAATACAGTATTGTACGTTCCTCGAGTACAATTAAAAAATGAACAGGTTCAACCTGACATTTTCACGTCCTTTTATACATACTAATGCTCAGACAATGCCACCAGTCAATGTTAACTGTACACCCGAAGCTACATGACAAACACTCGGTCTCACTCTATCTTATCTCAGTGAAGAAATGGTTTTCAAAGTTTGGACAACACTCCCATGCATTTAGATCTACTAAATTTTATTAACTCTCTATATCAACTGATCCATCCTCAAAAGCTTACAAGCCCTCTCCAACATACCTACAACTTTATTAATGCTTCTCTTTACCTTTTGTTACTTAGTAATACACATGGGAGCAGTCTTGCCACATCTAACCACAAAGATCAAGTCGATTAACTAACTAGTTTTGAGGAACTGAATGAAGTCAGAGCAGGTATCTTAGCGAGCATCCTCAAGCAGAAAGTGTTCATCATAATTTTAAGTTATTATACATACATACGATAAAGACACCTTGATCTCTTGGACTCCTCCAGTTTATTTAGAATTCAGTCAGAAGTAACAAAGAGCAAATCTGCAAAGCATAACCACAGCATCAGTTTCAAGGTTGACTGCCACTAGTAAAAACAAAGTCAATCTGCTTGAATCTCCCTCAACAAGCCTCCTTAAAAATTAGCCTTGTGGATGTCACTATAAAGGGAACTTCAATTTAGCTCATACTTTTCCTCTTTACATCTACTTTTGTGCCATTTCCATGCATTGTCATCTGTTGCCAGGGAGAAGAGACTGGCACCTCCCTCTATGCTTCCCCTCGTCAGGAAGTTGCAGAAAGCTATGAGACAGCTAAAACCAGCTCACACACAGAGGAAGCAGTAGCGTGATTTTCCTCTTTACACTTAGCACTCTTCCTGAATTCAGCTAGTTGAAGTAAAAAAATCAATATGCATGATTGAAGATGAAAGGAACGGGTTGAGAGGACAGACAGCATCAGAAATACATTCGATGTTTTTAGACTGCATAAAATGCAGTAAGAGAAAAATTAATGGCATACAAAGCCATGATCTTGGTTTACTGGCAGAAACACAAGATGATGTATTTTTTCACACGCTTCAACCATGGCAGAAAAATTCTTCTCCATTCATCTGATTCGATCTTGTTAATGTAATGGTACCATACACTACCATCGAAATAAAGATTACCAAGTTCTTCTGTCAGCAAAGTTTCTAAAGAAGCACTGTTACAGTCTAGAAGCTGTAAATAAGACTCAGTGTCTTTATCAATAGCTTCAGGAGCAAATGAGAAAAAACAACCAATGGAGTCTCAAAATTGTAAAGCTCTGGTCCCCAACAAAGCACTTGGAACATACAAGCAAATGTGCAGCAGTGAGAAGGCTGAAGCTTTCAAGTTTGAGAATTTCAAATTCAATCTCAGAAACCAGAGTTCTCTCCGTTTCTTAGCCATGTAAAACAACCTATTTAACAATCCTGGCATTCTTGTGACAAATCACTCTTAACTCTCATTTTATCAATGGAATCAGTGGAAAAAGGCTCAAAGACGCAGTCAAACCTGTTAGAAAGCAGCAGTACTTGACCTCTTCTTTGAGTAATTAAGCACTCCACAGGGTACAAAATATTACATGTAATGCTACTCATTTCATTCTACACACGTAGCCATATAAATAATGATATACATGCAGTTAAAAGCATTCCTGACTCTGTTTTTCTGATATAACATTTCTCTGGTGAAAAAAAATATATCAAACCGCACCTCCATTAAAAACAAAGCTCCTATCAAGAGTATTTCTTAAATAATAAGAAAGCCCACCCAGTGTATATTTAAACAGAAAGACGTGTCTACTGAAGCCAAGGATTGCATTGCACATGCACTCCTTTATTCAAACTGAGGGTGTGAAGAGAAGATGGCAACTGTTATTTTGGTGACTTGGTATACTGTGAGACCCAGAGACATTATACTGACATGAACAGTGCAGAATCAAACAGAAACAGAACTTCAACATCTAAAAAAGCCACTCCAAGATTTGTGCTCCTCTAGGGTCAGTAAATCCAATGGCTACCAGGTTCACTGCATTCTGGGATAAGACAAATGATCTCATCTTTCTAAGACACTTGCTCTTGATTTCTAGACAAGACATAAATTTACAGCATACACAAAATTGGCGCAGTGTCTGTCAGCAGCACAAATCTCGTATCAATTCTACTTCCCCTGATGTGCTCTAATCTTTACCTGTCAAAGCAAAGGCCTTACCAAGCATTTATCCATGTTTAGTTAGGTACTTGCACATTTTACTTTCTATTCTTACTCTTCAGTTCTATTCTTCTTTTACTGTACACCACATTTGATACACTGCAAATACTCCGAGTATATTAAATCTGTGAACTTTCATCTTAGAAAAAAAGGAAGAAAAGTTTTTCCTACACAGAATACACTTTGTATGATCACATCTTATTATCGCATATTCTTCCAATCAGACCCTCATTCAAACTGCAGCATTCTAGGAAATGTTATCTTACAGTTCTTCGATAGTTTGTTCATCTAATATGAAGAACTACATGCCAAGGACCTTTACTGTTTATAAAAATATTTTCTTTATAGTTAAGCTTGAATATAAAACATTTTAATTTTTGAGGTTTAGAAGTTTAAAACATTTTTAAACTTGATTCCTGGAATACAAGACTTCCTCCTCATTCATTTGCATTACTTTAAAACAAAGCACATTTCAAGCCTTTGATACTGCCTGCACTCAAAAAAAGGCCCAACCACTTAATTTCCAAACACTAAGAAGCATTAACAGAAAATTGAGTGTATTTCTAATGTACGGCATATTTCCAGCAATAAAGCTACAATTAGTATTTTCATCTGAGGGCTGCAGAGCTCAACACACAAAGTTTGATTGTAGCCTGGAATCTGCCCATCTAAACATGTCAGATGCTTAAAAACAAAAGTCACTCTAACATTTATGCACATATGCATCAATCCCCTTTATGAAGATTCAATGATTATTATATTATAAATTATAATAATATAAAATACACAAATACAATAATATTAAATGTATTTTTCATTTATGCACTAAACAATAGGATTTTGCAAGGCCAACTTCTAGGACAAACCTAACTGAACAGTGTGACCAACCAGACAGTGTTTTACTATTACTCATTGTAAATGAGTTATACTTGACAAGCAGTATTTTGCTGCCTCCCTTCACTGATGTTTCTCAGCTGGATAAGATGCTATGCATACTGAGCTTTCTGCAGTAACACTAGGATGCACACTCTCCAAGGATCTATAGCATTTCTCTGTTTCAGTTACTACTGGTGTTCATTTTGGTCACAAAATACAGCCTTGTACTTGTGCAGCTCAAGGTTGTTTCCTTAGATAGGCAGGTGGCTAAACATGCACAAAGGTTGCATGTTTACTTGCTACATGCACACACTTGCTACATCCTAAACAGTTTAACATGACAAGTGTGCACATCCAAACTGATGCAAAACAGGCTGTTAAGAAATCCTCTTGTGAAAGAAGAGGAGGGGAAAAAAAAGAAGTGAATCATAGCTTGTCCTGTGAACCTTTCCAGGAACAAATGTCATCACACACTGCACTCTCTGAGGGAAAAATACAGCATCTGCAAGACTGTTTTGAATTTCTGAAGGAAAATATACCCTGACAAGCTCAATAAATGAGTCAACATCTATATGCAAGATACTCTGTGCAACTCTAGCTTGGAAAATTCCAGCACTGAGGAAATGAACCCTTCAGCAAAACTGTTCCCTTAGATAACCAATACATAGAAAGAAAAAACAAGAGGGACAAATCACAGGACAGTTAGGCTTACGTATTTTAGAAACACATAAACATAGAAAAAAATTCAGGAGTGATTTTTTCTTAAGCAGTTTACAGAGAAAGATTTTTTATTTCAAAGCAGCACAGAGTAGGTGCCAATGTTTCTTTAAAGAAATGAGCCTGACACTGCATATTTATCAGGTACTCCAGGGATCCGTATGGTAAAAACATGCCACTTACTTTACAGAGAACATACTAATTTGTTTATACTCCTATCAACCAGATTGCTGTGAGCAGGTATAATACAGTATATATACTGGCCTTATGAGGCAAACACGAAGCCCTAAAGGATAAGCTATTAACCCTACTCTGATTTAGAGAGCAAATTCACAATATATATTGGTTGGGTTCCCTGTTTTCCTGGTACCTCTGTAACAAGGAGTCTTGTTATCTTAAAAAGAAAGAAAACATACTGGAAGCCTTGTTAGAAAGGTGTTTTATGTAGAAAGCCACATAGAAAGCAGGCAATTCAACCAATATTGTATGTCCTCCAGCCTCACGCATATTGTTATCAAACAAAATGAGAGCAGAGGTTATAGCTTTTTGTTTTTCTGTCATACATAGTATCCTGAAGTCTTGATAAAAATACAGCTCCTTAGCTGATACATAGATTCATCATTTAGAAAATAGAATAGTACAAAAGTTCTAACAGCTGTAAGGCATAATATACCTGAAAACTAAGAAACTCATTTCAAATGCCTCAAAATGTATTAGTATTTGTTAGAGTTGAGTCTATAATATGCCAGGCTTGCATTTATGCACATACCTGTCATATTCAGCAGTATTTGCTGCCATCCAAACTGAATCAACTCCCTCATTCCTCCCACATCAAGGCACACTTTTGTCTGTGCAGTATCACAATGTTCTCACGATTAATTTCAAGTCACTTTGTAGTAGCTAGAAAGTCAACAGGTGCACATTAAAATGATTTTTCTTAATTAAGGCTTCAGAAGATTAAATAAAACAATCTTAACATAAATTGAACATCATTAAATAACACTCAAAGAATAAGAAGTTCTATTATCTTTTTGAAAAATAAAGGATTGGACAAGCTAACTTTGAGAATGACCATCAGGGTAACTCACATCCCTCTGAACGCTCCACCTCTCCTGATGCCAGTTCTGTCGCGTACTGAGTAAAATCCACTGATACCGGTGGACTGACACTGACAGATCAGCAACAGTGAAGATGCATGGCAACCATCTTCTAGCCTTTGGTGTTGAAATGATGCACGATGTGATTAATGGACGCTGCACTTGTGAAAAGGCGCTGGCTGTCATCATTAAGGATTTCTGAAACAGTGTCTGTTCCAACATGTTAATGCAGCTGAGGTCAGCACTGTAAGATGTCACCTGAACACCAGAACCTTCTGAAGTAGTTCCTGGGAGATAGAACTGCTGGAGCAAAGATGCAGTTTACATTAAACAGCAAAGTTAGCTTAACTGTAACTCTTCCTGGTTCTGACAGTGTACATGTATCACTGAACAATATAACGAACTAAAATGAATTAGGCTGTAAAGAGTACACATGGAGACTCTTCTATGTAAGATGAGACTATCATTAAATACAACGTTATCTAAAAGATAAGGAAGACAATAGAATAAGTTGACCACATGCTCATTATGCTTGATAGAGAAGTACATTAATACAAAGCTTAGGCAATCAGAACTTCCAGAAGTTTTATGCCAGATGAACTGATCAAAGTTCAAAGAACTTCTCTATCCAACTCATTTTCTCTGTTAGAAGTTTCTCTTGGGTATGGCAATACATTTCACACAAAAAGGTGTTTAAACTGTTTAGAATTATGCCAGAATTGGCCCAGTAGTATCTTCCCCCCACAAAAGATGTCAGCACAGACAAATTTTAACTTACTTTCCAGACCACCACACTTTTTTTCAGAAATGCCAGTGAGAGACTTTGAAGAAGAACATTTTTTTGTACTTTGTAAGCAATTCTTAGAATGCACTCTATGCCAATTACTCAGTGATTTTATTATCTTCCTTGCAGCAGTTTTGAGACTGTAAGTCACACGGAAAAGAACAAGCTAAACAGGATGTGACTGGTGTGGTTACCAAGTTGTTTGAGATTTCATGAAGCCAATCCTTCCAAATAAGCAGGAAACTCTCCAAACTGATGTAGAAACTGTTTCCCAGCATGCACAGAAAGAATTTGTCTTAAGGACAGAACAGGTTGCTACAAAGCAACTTTTGCTTTCAGACAAATGATACAACGCACTTCATGCACACAAAGGAAAGAAAGTTAAATTCTACTTTAGGAGGTAATGATAATTACAATACTCTACATAGCTTATCTGTGGTTAAGCAAGTTAACATTAACTCCTGAGATATAATCACATCTGCCAAGAAACGCAAGGAAAACCTCTGCTCAAATTTCTAAGCTGCTTAAATCTAAATCTTCAGTTATTTATGACAGAGAAAGTTAACAGGTCTCAATTGTTGTTACTGTTATTTACTACCGTTGCTAGATACTGACAGACCACTTTTTAAATGGTAATTTCATAACAAAGCTTCTCAGCATGATTTGGAATAAGCAGCAAACTAAGCTGCCTTTCATTGCAAGGGTTAAGCTCTGCCTGCATTTTTAGCTCCTGTTTCCCTGTGTCCCTCTCAATTCAGATGCATAAACAGCAGTGGAAGCAGCCACAGGATAGAGGTGAAGAGTCTCTCTCCCTCCACCATGTTGTATACAAGATAATGTGCCCCCACAGTCTGGAGCCGTTGGCAGCAGTGAACACACTGTTGTCTGTGGAGCGTCACAGTCTCTGTCCAGCTCCCTGCATCAAACAGTCAGACATAAAGGGTTAAAGACAACCTGCGATGCTAAAAACAGAGAAATACCAACACCAAAGAGCAGAAATGAGAGTGAGAGGACTGGAAGTCCTTCACCATCTTCTCTTTCTGTCTTAATTCTGTAAAGTGGCAATTGTTATTCAGTTATGTGGAAAAGGACAATTTGTACAGAATCAACACATGACTTCAGAAAAAAATCTACACTTATTTTCCCAATTTCTCAAATTTGGAAAGGAAAATATCATTAATTGCATTTCGTACTTCTTTATTTTAAAAGTAGATTCTCAATTAGCTATCATGAAGTACTCAGTGTAAATTAGTATGAGACTCTTCCATAATGCTCAAGGAAGGCAATTCTATGTTAAGGAGTTCCTTGCCAGGCACTGTCTGTCTGCAGAAGAACAGGGCAGCAGCATTCCCTCCTTGTGGAATGAGCAGGATTCTCCCTGGCTATTTTCAGAGTACTATGCTATTCATCAGAGCCTCCATAAATGACAATCACCCTAAAATGAGTGTTTTCCTATCTATATGTCTAATTCCACAAAGATTCAGCTGCATAGGGAAAGAATCGCTCAGAAGCCTTTCATTTGGTCACAGATTGTCTGAAGCTGTATACTTAAAATATACAGCAAGCCCAGAGGAAAGACAGGCAAATTCTTGTTGCCTGGTCAGTCTCTAAGCTCTCTAAGGAAAGGTCTGTTAAGTGCACATCAAACTGCTGTCATATATCCCAATATAGAGTTTTACAAGCAGTCCAAGCTCTTACAAACAGCAACAGTAGGGTAGAGTAACACAGAACACTGAGAACTGCTGCGAGCAGAAAAGCTGTGAAAACTTTCCTTGACATAGGAAGATAAAAAGTCCTTCTCCAATTAGATGTCATTTGCTTGGCAGCACTCATCTGTCCTTGCCAGGTCCAAAGTCAAAAGACTCACCTGTGCTTTAGGGAGACCTTCATTCTGTGAGAATCCTGACTGCCAGGTAAAGTCTCAGGCAATGGAGATGAAGCTCTCAGGTGACAACTGTCCAGCTAAAGGTCCGTGCCCTAATACTACATTTCAGCAGCAGCTCACAGCAAGGCAGAGTCTACCCTAAACTGGATCCCAAAAATGGTGCAGAGCCTTCTGTGACTCAGCCCCATGCTCTCCTACCTTCGCCGCTGCTGAGATGAGGTATAAAGATGACATTCCAAATGGAGTGGGGAGCACAAGCCTTATTACAGTCACTACCTCAGAAGAAAAGCATTAAAAGCTTATATAAGACACTACTGCATTGAACACAATACAAAGTGGGTTGAGAAATTAAGAAATTGGTTGAGAACAGCTCAGCTAGCAACTTGTTCTCTGCTGAAGGCAGAAAATTTCATGGCCTGAGCTGCAGCATGGTCCTTAGTCCCCAAGCCTACAGAAAAAGAACACTGGTCCAACCTCCAAATTCAACACTAATGAGTGCAAATGAATCAGATATAGTGGAGCAGGATACACATGACTTAGTCTCTGAAATAAGGAAGATAAATTTAGTTTTAATTTTTAAGATTATTTTCATCTTGCATCAAAAGTGTCTCTGGTCAGCTAGTTCAGTCACTGAGAAGACAGCAATGCAAGAACATATCCGCCAGAACATATTTGTACCAGCTGTGTTCCAAACTGGTAAAAAGAAAAATAATTAGATGGATCAAATAAATCTAAACTGTCTGAATAGGGAGTAAATATATCAATATGTTTACTACTCTTCCTCTAAAAGGTAGCAAAAGGTAGCTACAAAGGTAGCTCCAAAAGGTAGCAAAAGCCAGAAGGGAGAAAGAATCACACACAGAATGAAGGACAAGAAACAATAGACTGCACATAATAAAACCTAATACAGAACCGTTTGCATTCAAATGAACCTAGGAGTTCAATGATGCAGGATCATATCAAACAGAAATGAACAGCCCAGGAACACAGATAACATGCCACTCAGCAGGATTAGGAAGCAAATTAGTCACTGCCTTTGTTTGCCTTGTCTTCCTTGTCTTTACTGGTAGAATACCATTTCTGACAGTGCTTTTGCAAGCTTTAGAAGCAAGCTTCTTTGTATTTCTTGCACTGTAGCTCAGTTAAGATTATTAAAGAAAAAGGGGTGGATTAACTACTTGACAGTAATTGGGAAACACCTCAGGATACAAGCTCCATCCTTCCAAGAACAAGGGTTAGAATTAAGATAGCTGCCTTTCATAGGGCTGAAAGATCAATACCAGACCCCGTGGCAAATTAATAGTATGTGTAATAAATGAAAAGAGATTGCTGCTAGACCTCTGGGAAGTGTCACAGAGAGAAGAATCTAGGGATTCAAAATGGCTGCAGGCCATACTGTACCACCTCCCTCACCTCACTGTGGAAGAGAATTAAATATCAGAACTGCTAGATTAACTTAAATGTACGGCATCTCTGAAGTTCCACAGAGAAGACATGAATTTTGCAGAAGATACCTGTACAAGGAAGAGTGAATTCCACAGAAGTCCTTGGGGTCACGGGAGTACAAGAGATGAGAACAGAAATTTCTCTGAAGAGCTGATAGGTCACAGGAAACACAAGAAGTGAAGAGATTTCAGAGTTAACAGTTTTCTGTAGAGATGATACAAGGGGCACATACAAGAGATGTGACTGATGGTGAAACCTAGAATGGCAATGCTGCATCCCATTAGAAAGCACCGGAAGAATGTATGCATCTAGAAAGTAAGTGCACGAGAAATCAGTGATGAAAATTTGTATAACTGAGTTCCTAAATTCAAAATATTTTAAAAGATATCCAAGATTTCACATACTAAAAAGATTAAAGTCTAATTTATTCAAAGATAAAAAGAAAACAGAAGAAAAATGCTTCTTCATTGCACTATTTTTCCTACTGAATGAAGAGCCTTTGAAATCCTTCAGTTTTGCCAGCAGAAATTTCTTCTCAGGAAGAGGTGGTTGCAGCACCAGATCCATGGAGCTGCTGTTCACAGTCCTTAGGAACTTCCTGCTATTATGTCTGCCCCGGGAAAAGATTTCTGTGTTTCCCTAAGCTTGATCACACCCACATACTTTTTGCAATGCAGACTTGCTTCAGTATGCAGGGATGGCTCAAAGATACCTCAGGCATTTAAATTTGTAGCCTGGTAATGAATAAACATTGTAATATACACGTAGCCTGGTAATGAATAAACTACAGGATTTCAAGCCAAATTCATATCGCTGCTTCCTGCAGGAGATGGACTGTTTGGAAACATTCTTTTTCCTCCAGTACATACTACATTGAGCTCTGAGAAGCTACAGCTACAAACAGCCAACAAGCCTTCATTCCTCATGGAATATTCACACACACTCCATTTTGTTGTATTTCCCCCCTCTCTGGTGAGCAAGGTAAAGAAATCTGTTCTGTCTCTATTCAATCTTCTTTTGAAAATAGCCAAGCAAAGAATTAACTTAGAAGCTCAACAATGTTTAATGTTTCTACATTATTCCCACTACCCCTTACAAGCTCAAACATTTGAAATAATCATCTTTGCCTTTTATCATTGAAAAGTCTCTGCTTTCAAATCTTAAGGATTGCTTAAGGCAATCCTCTCTGCCAAGTCTTAACAGGTTAAAACAGAAGATTTTAATGGTCCCCGTTTAATAAATATCCATATTAGACAAATGTGGTGAAGAACTCCACACAAGTTAGTTTCATAAAACAGAAAACAGAATTTTGTTACTTGTGCAGGATACAAGGCTACTCCTACAATAGGCTTTCACTAACCTAGCCGAGCTATGTGAGGTCCGCAGAACTGACATCTGAGCTAATTGCGTTGGCAGAAGTTAGTAAAGGCTTTCTCTATAATGAGGATAAAAATACAACTGACATCACATTAATTTGCCATATAGTTATTAAATTACAACAAGCAGTAGCAGTAAATTGGAATTTCTATCCACAGAAATGGAAACCTCCCAAACAACTTCTTACATTACACACCTACTGAAAAACTGCTGTGAAAAGATAAAATTCAGAGTTATTTAGGATCTTAAAACACGCAGAATCAGAGCATCCAGCTTCTCAAAAGAGAACAAGTGTGAGCCTCAGACAAACTGTTTCAAATTCAGACACTGTGTACACCCATAAAGCCTTTCAAATTTTTGCCAAATTCAGAATTTATGGTAGTGCAACCAAGACAGACAATAGTCCTGGTTCCACTGTCTGCCAGTACTTGCTATCAAGAAGATATGAATCAAAATCTAATACATATTTCAGAGTTACATAAAGATGTGAGTGAAACACCACAGCAGAATTTTCCTAGTTTTTTTTCCTCCTCCCTTCTTTATTACATCTTTCACGTGTGAGTTATGCTGCTCTCCCGACAGCCCACATCATCCAAACTATACTATGCTACGCAGAGACTTAGAGCAAAGGAAAGAACTCTACAGAATTATTGGTATTTCCTCCCACGTACAGTGTTTATTTTATAAATTAGGCATTGTATTTTAACAGCTGCCTACTTTGAGTTTATTGCAATAAAGCAACCACAAATCTATTGCTGTCAAATAAGTGAACGTATTTCAAGTGGAAAAACTCAAAACTATGTACACAAATGACCTACCACAAAAATAGAGACAAAATCAACTTATTTGTAACTACAAAACACTTTGTCCACCAAAATAGCATATGATGGAGATGTATAAAAAAACACCCACATTTAACTACAAAGTTTAAATGTCGATTTCCTTACATAGCATCTATTCTGATACAACACAGTAAGCAGATCGCAAACATGCAAGGATGAGGAGGTAAGATTTCTTTCACTGCATCTCAAACTGGCTGCAGCGGATGCCTTTTTTTAGTCCTTGGAAGATTGATGATTCCATTATTTGTAGTACTTAGCAATAAATCTCTGAGTTTAGGCTAAAGTGAGCACTTTTCCCTACTTTACGTCTTCCATTACACTGTTATTCATCATGTTTAATCATTCATTTACCTCTGACTGCTACTGCACTTGGGGAGGACTGGCACATTATTGATTTTTGACTTTTACCCTTTGGAAGCTGGGTAAAGGGCTTCTCGACTGCTTAATCAAAAGTGACATGACCAGGGCAGGGGAGCTGCAGACCTTGGGAAACAGCAGCTAAACAACGTGCCAAGTTATGATGAAATGAAATTAAGAGTCAACAAAGAAAGCAAATTATAATAAACTGAAAATTAAAGTGGATACCCCCGGGAGACCATGGAGTACAAAGCACTTCTCTGCCTAGTAAAATACATTTCTGGGAAAGAGAAGACTAAGATTGAGCAGGATGATTTACAACTTCAAATTCCCACAAAAAGAAAAATACAGAGCCATGCTCTGTTAAAGGAGTGTCAGATAAAGTAATTTTGTTGAAGTATATTCTGAGTTGCTTATAAACCTTTTTCCACAAATAGAGTGTCTGTTCAGCACCCCACTAGCAAACATGCATTGTGAATAACACACAGTAAAATATTTTGATAGCTGGATTATTTTGTGCTTACTAAAAACAAAACAAAAAAAACACACCAAAAACCACGACAGTCAGAGAAATCTCTTCATTCCCTGAAAAAACCTTGCAGATAAAGCCTTAACTTCTGCTACAATATACAACAATTTTTGCAATAAGCTATAAACTATCTACAGGGGCATGTAGCGACAGGACAAGGAGAAATGGCTTTAAACTGGAGAAGGTAGGTTTAGACCAGCTATTAGCAAGAAATTCCTTACTGTGAGGCTGGGACAGGTTGCCCAGTGAGGTTGTGAATGCCCCCTCCCTGGAGGCCTTCAAGGCCAGGCTGGATGGGGCTGTGAGCAGCCTGGTCTCGAGGGAGGTGTCCCTACCTGCAGCAGGGGGGTTCGAATGAGATGATCTCAGAGGTCCCTTCCAAACCAAACCATTCTGTGATTATATGAAATACAGTTATCATCATCTTCCAGTTAACTAATGTTGGTTTCATATTTCAGACAAAGTGGAAAAAAAAACAAGACGACTGTTAAAATTGTCTGGCATTTTGTATATGTTCTTGTATACAGTTATGTATATGTTGTCTCCTTAGAGAGGAGGAAAAGAAAGTATAAGAACTTAGCATCTGTTTCTGTGGCCCTTGATAACATTATCATTCTTTTTGTCCTACATTATGCCTCTCTAATTCCTCTAATCTTAGTTAGAATATTGTGCCTCATCAAAACAGGGTGGCTTTTATTTTGAAATGTACACTAATCCCCCTTTTGTCCACTTGTTATATGCTCAAAAAACAGTAAAGAAAATGAAAATAATTGAAGTAGTGGCTATCCCTAAATATTTATTTCACATATTTTACCCTACTCCAATGTGGGTTTTACAAATTATCTCAGCAACGATATGGAAAGAAAACACTATGTTACACTGTGGTCACAGTAAGGTAAATAAGCACAGGTCTATCCACAATAATGAGCCAGTAGTCTAAGTCACGCTGACCAGCTTCTGTTCACATGAAAGCCATCTGACCACATTATTTCCCTTGAAAGACATTATCCATCACCTACCAATCCTCAAGCAAACTTAAGTCACCTTTACTGACTTTGTTTTTACAGTTATCCCATGTTTCAGATACCCATGGCCACATAAATGCAACCACACTCTCACCTATAACCCCCACACCCACAGATAATTCAGAACTGCTGTGAAAAAGAAGCCATCACAACTAGTAAGCCTTTAAGTGAAATTCTTGTTTTACAGACACTGGAACTAAAAAAAGCTCTTCAAAAACCTTAGATTACTACTTGACTAATGAGCTTTTAGCACTACATGGCATATACAAGAGGCTACCTTACTGCTAAGCATTTTAACAACAGAGCGAATTTTATTTCCCATGTCTCTGCCACAGGTAGCATCAATACCAAAAGGTAAGGAAGGAAAGATGTGGAGACAGTAGGAAGATGAGTGACAGAAACTGCCCAAACCATCCCAAATATTCAGCCAAAAGATCCTTGGCTGGAATGAACATGCACTGTTTCAGTGAAGTGATTTAAACAAAGCCATGACAGCCAAAAACACCTGAAAGGACTTTTGACGTTCACCTGCTCTTTTACAGCAAAGCACTGTCCCCTCCTCACCATTCTTTTCAGAAGTGATACTATTTTCTTTTTATCTCTGTCATACCTATTTTAGCCTTCTCACAGTTTTTGCTTCTGCTCCTGGCTTGATGCAACAGAAAACTCTTCACTTGGTTATGCCTCTTCAAAGCTGTCGTGACCAAAATTCAGAAACCAGCACAATAACACATGGATAAATATACTGGAATACAGTCCATATAAATATTTTAAGCTTTAAGTCACCACTCACAAGTTTATTAGAACTATCTGAAGTAGTCAGTGGACATACTGACAGTAATGATCTTCTAAACAGAGCGTACATCTTTCCTGAAGAATTCTTGATAATATTCCTTCAACTAAAAGTTTGAGGGATTTTTGTTGTGTTCTGTTGTTTTTGTTTTTTTTTTAAATAACTGAGCTGCCATGAGCAGGATTCTTAGCATGCAACACTTCTGTTCAGCACCCCACTAATTCTGATCTCAGATCTCGCATGCTCAACTGCAAAAAAAAGCGAGCAAGAGAGCAGCAGCAGAACACCAACCACTGTGTATGGCAAGTTACATTAAAAAAAAAACACAAAAGGCTGAAAAGTTTGCTACTTCATATCACAGGCAAGAAGTGCAAGTCATTGTTTTGTAGCCATAAAGTCCCAGTCATGTATTAGGCCTACATCCACATCAGTTAACTGTCAATGACTGCTAATAAGCTACGGTTAGTCCGCAGGAAGAAGTTCAGATCATGTACCAGTGGCCACTCTGATATGTCCCACTGGTGATTAAAGTAAAGTATTCAACAAAGAGCACTGCAAATTTTTCAAGTAGAGTGGATTTAATCATATGAAATTGGAGTACACAAGGTGTGTCGTACACTGTGTGACTGAAATCTGGCCCAAAGGATCCAGGAAAAGCAGTTTCCTGCATGAGACTATTGCAAAGAAATATTGTTTCCTAGCTATGTTAATTGAATGGAGATCATAGATAAACTCTTTATGAAACTGAAGTTTGTTTTTTAAAATGTGATAAATGAGAAGAAGCTCAGGAAAAGAAAATCAATAGTGATGGATCTTTAAACATAGCACACATAGGCCTACATGTGTGCAAACAGCATAGGCTTTTCAGATACTTGGCCAAAGAAACCCTCAGAAAGTGAGACTGCTGGGAGAAATGTGAAATTAAGACTATACCACGAACCCCATCTACTAGCAGATTTTCAAAGCCTTGCACAGTTTTACTTATAAGTTCTCTACACTGCCAGTTCCTCACAACCTGTTGCATTAAGAAGTAGCTTCGTAACATAGGAAAATAAAATTAGTACTGCTGTTTCATAAACATCAGTAGGATCTGCAAGCTGTTGCATGAACACAATTTCAACATGTATTTATAATTTCCAAGGTGAAAACTCCTAGCTGCACTAAATGCTGAAAGCATTCATGTATGGCACACTCACTTTAATTGTCAATTCAGAAATGTTTTCATGTTTTTTTCAACACACAAACTACAACAACACAGCACAACGTGTGTATTTATGGGAGTGCAAGATGTCCTGGCAGATCAGAACAATTGTGAGCCCCCTTTGCTGGGATAAATCATATCCAGTCACTCCAAGGACAGCATGTGCAAAATTGTTTAGTCTTCCACAAAATTCAGCAACATCAAACCACCAGAAAGGTTCCAGAAAAGACAATAATATATTGCTTACTCTGCTTAAGCATGGAAGAGCTTTGTAGTATTTACAGTATTGTTCTTCCTGTAAAAGTGTCTGCCTTCAGCAGAACCATCAGTGTCCTGCAACTGTTACCAGAATCATGTTTTCAGAGAACTTTACTACAGATAAAACATCTCCTTACAAAAACCTTATTTGACATCTTTCTTCTTAGATAATATTATTTACATCAACCGTGAGCTGTAGAGCCTCCTGTTTACTGAAATGGAAACGCAGTGCCAAATATCTGTGAAAGACAACCATTCTGACAGGCATCATGAAAGCTGAGCGTTACCTTTCGACCTCACTTCAATCAAGTCACTTAATGAGTCTCCCAGACTGTGTCTGGGCAGTCAGAGCAGCTCACAGCGGTGCTGTGACCAACTTTGATACAAAAGTTTTGAGAAGTGCTAGAGAAGGGACAATTGGCTCCACAGCTGTCTGCAGCTTGAATGTAAGAACACAGTTCACCAAATACTGAGAAGAGGCAAATTTCTGTATAACTTTTTTTTTTTAAACTTGAGGAATAATAAAGATTAATATTTCTCATGGATCACTATAGCACATTTCCAATATTTAGACATGTCTTTTTTTTCTTTTTAAACAAAACCACACATCTTAATAATCCTATCAGTTCACATTCAGTGAGGTTTTCAGCTCTGAAAACTGGGACAGTTTCTAACATTACTTCCCTGATACTGTGTGGCAAAGCACTTTTTTTTTTTATTGCAGCCCGATCTTGCGGAATACTCTATGCTGCAACAGCAGAACTGATACATCCCTATCATATTTAATCACACACGTAAGTCTAAGCAAAATACTCAGCACTTACAAGAACCAGCAGTAGCAAACCTCAGTAAAAACCAGTTCAAACTGGCCTAGTATTTTGTACAAAATCCTTACTTTCTAGTATAAAGCATCTTTTCTCCTTTTTGCAATTTAAAGTTGCATTTCATAAAATCTTAGCTGAAGGAGCAGGTTGAAATGCAGCTGAGATGGTGAGTACACGTTTCCTTTCTGAGTTGGCCACCGGGGGCTTCCTAGTTGGTGGTGGTTTTTGCAAGACTACACCACTACTGTCCCTACAACACATAGAATGGACATTTGTGACTCACCAAATGCTAATTATGAACCTATCCTGGACAAAGCTCTCAGACTGCTCAGCACAGGCAAGGGTTCTGATGATTGCTTTGCAAGTACTGCTTTGTAGCTTGACTCAGAACAGAAGCCTGTCCAGCATTCACACTGCTAAAAGCATTGGCAAGTATCAGTTATGTGCAACTCTGTTCTCAATGATATGAAAAATCCCAGGGCAATACCTGAATAGTCCCACATTGGCTCACAACTGCCTGCAAAAGGAAAGGTAGGGTACCTCACACACAGCAACAACAGTATGCTTCTTTAGGCAAAGCAACCACTTGAGTTTATGGCCAGTTGCTTGTTGTCCTATGGAAAATAACCTGTTACTGTCACCTTTATTTATTATATTGTTACACTACACTACCAATGTCTACATAGTGGCTGAGCACACAAATAGAGCCTCACTGAGCCTCCAGAGCTGCTGTGTGCCAGACAAACTTTCCCCAGCATTGTCTGGCTTAATTCTTTGTTTCCTTTTTGCTTACCTAATTAATATCTTTCACTCAACATCAAACAATTTGAAAAGCAAGAGCCAAACCTATTAGCCTATATGACTTAAAAATGAATATTCACCATTCTGGTTCAATTCTAATGATTGGCATGATTATAGCTCCCAGCAAAGAAGTTCCTCACACAGCCTGATAGTCTGAAAAGAGCAGCAGCAAAATTAATGGAAGCCAGGAATGGAATAATGGAAGCTTGTTAGTTACTTAGACCCCAGAGACCTTGAATTCCACAGTTCCTGGTTGGCATCGTGCATTGAATCATAGAAACATCCAGAGAGAACAAAACTGATGAAGCACACCGCATCGCAGTGTACTCGCTCTGACTACCAAGCGGTTAATTCAAACCAGCACTGAGTTTTGAGAGTATAACAGATAAGCAAAGTATCTAAAGCCAAAATAATAGAGAGCTGAATATAATAAAGCAGACACACTTGAGTGGCAGTGCAGTTGATTATCCTTGGAGCACGTAAACTCTATTAGTACACTGAACACAGAGATAACACCAGAGATGGCAGAAGAACAGCTGTCTTACACGATAGTTTTTAACTACAGGTTGAAGACTAAATAGCCAAATGTGCAGTGTATCTGTTTCTCAGAGCCCAGAAGGACACTAACTGGTTAAAAACATTTACACCAACAGGTACACAGACAGCCTCATTACATACTAACAGAGCAACTAACGTGTAGGTGGTTGCTACTGGAGAAGACGTAGCTGTATATTTGTATTGCTTTTCCAATTTTCTTCTGACCACTTGCATGCTGATCCAGACTCTGGCATGCAGCTTGGAAAAGGAAAAAAAGAAAGCTCATTTTGGCAACAGGAGGCTTTCCTGAAAGCACAGTAACTGAACTCTGACACTGCTCAGCTTCTCTGAATCAACAGAGGCCATTCAATGCAGCATCTGCACAGCAAAGCTAATCACATTCAATGTTTAAACTTTGGGGTAAAGGGTGAGATGAATTAGGAATCTGAATTCTTAGCAAGTTGAATAGGAGAGCACTGGTAGGTTTTGAAAAAAAATAAAAAAAGAAAAGAAACTTTCCAAGGATCCTTTCGACAAGCAAAATTGAGATACTTTGGACTTCTAAATCTCTGCCGGGTATACAAACACTCTTTCATTAGATGTCAAAACAAATACATCGCTGTCCTAACACCTCCAATATTTAAAGTTTACTTTGTTTTGGGAATCAGTTATTAAAACTTCTCTCTCAGTGAAGGCACTTCCTTCTCACATTTATAGCACTATAAATGAACTATTTTATAAAACAAGCAGCATTTCTAATAAGGTAAATTAACTGAGATAGGTAAATCACTGAAACTCACTGACAAGAAGGTTTGTGAATAATTAAGTAGCTGATATACAGCTGCAGTACCACGAGCCTCTTATTCAGACTGCCATATTTCTCAGCATGACACAGGCAAGACTTTGTTTCTGTAGTATAAAGAGACTCTTAATTAACTCTTCATTCTTCAGTGTACCAAGATTTATCCTTCTCTTTATGAGCTCAGATTATATTTAATACTGAGAAATGCTGATTTGTGAGGTTTTTTTGTTTTGCTTTTTTTGTGCTTGAATTCAGATTGTAGAGGGAATTTCCTTACAATTTTTTTTTTGTTTCCAATTTCTTTAAAGTAAAACACTGAACATTTTTTCAGTAGAAATAAAGTGCACTACTTCAGCCTTCAGAACAGTCATGAATATCAACACTTGAAAAATTTCCATTTTAATATATTGTTTAGTATGTTGGAGTGATCTTCACCTGCAGTTACAAAATTCAACATAATTGCCAATGTTGCACCATTGTCTTAATGACCTCAGGCTCTGAATACAATTGGTCTTTGCACACTGTCTGTCACTTTCAGTGCTTGGGTATTGACATTGCATCTCTTTTAGGTTCTTTGCAGACTCTTAATGACTATGCCAATTAATAATGCATCATTCTCTCTCCTCTAGCTAATTTTAATTGCTGTAATTTATGTCTCTAGACAATTCTTGTACTACAGATGTAATCTATACCACTGTGACTAAGTTTGAAGATCACACTCTCAAGGTCCCTAGCAAATAAACAGCACAATTTCAAGTTCATAGACATCATCTACAATTGACATCAATTACTGTTCAAGGAAACAAGTCATAACATTACAGGTAACAAATAGCTCCTTTTTATGTTCTGGAGCAGAGTGGACCTCACTGTCAGATCTTTGACAATTAATTACAGCTCAACAGACAGAGCTTTACTGAGAGACCCAGATACTTTGACAGAGATAAATCCACCCCAAATTAGCAAAGATTGAGGTTCTGCAGTTCTTCACAGATACAAGTCTCTACAGATACAGAGACAATCTCAGAAACACAGAAGTAACATCTTCTGGGTGGTATTAAATTGTGGCACAAATATTCTTAATTCCTCACCTACAAGCCCGAGACAGTGCATATAAAAAACATCAGCTTGTATTGAAACATGATAGCAACATGCCTTTGTACAACTTAAATGACGCAGGAAAACTAAATACCCAACTAATATTTATTTAGTTCTACCAACAACCCAAAACTAAGATACAGCTGTGAAGCATTTACCTGTACCAGATTACTTAGTCCATCCCTCTGACAGTATTAAGGATGCTTCACAAATCACATTCTAGCATTTCACACTGACAAGTTCTTGCCGTTCTAATTTTTTTCCAATGTCACTGCTTAATAACTTCAGTATGCCTTATCAAAATCAGAATCATCCTTGTGCCAGTTGTTTCCACTTTGTTCCAAGTATTTTCTAACCCAGCACAGCACACTTCTGTTTCCCTAATAATTCTCCTCAAGCACACTAGATTGTTCATCCCTGTCTGAAGGACACAGGATTAAGACAGCCTGCAATCTGTATTTGGTTGCACTTAACTACTCACACAGCGCTATCACAGATTACTGGAAGACTGCCTGGGTTCACTGCTGTAACACCAAGGAACTGAAGTACCAGGACTTAATTTGGCATTTGTATTATTTATATAATTACTATATTTTGTAATATGACTGCCCTCAAGCACAGCAATAACTATAACTCTTATGTAACAAATACACACCATACTGAATAATCAGATTTCTTTTCTTTATTTACTTCTCCTTTAATTAATCCCTTTTCTTCAATCACAGTATTGTTTTAATATATGGGACCACTAATCCAACAAAAATAGAATGAAAAGCAAAATTCACTGTGGCTCGCAATGCATCTATCATCATTCAACTTCCAAGTGCCTACTAATGAATTTTCAACATAGTACACATCCTTAACTAGTCTCCAGTGAACTATAACCTTACATGCTACCCTCAGAACTCATCTAAAATGCTCCATAAATTTACAGGCACAGATCCAACATGTCACATTTCTTCAACCTGCTTCCTCTCTCTCCTATCAGGACTGAGGCTCTGATTTGCTGTTAATTGTTTCTAAAAGCCAAAAAGGTGAAAGGGTGAATGAAACAGGTGAGGTAGAACAGAATTTGTGGCCCTTCAACAACTACGTCTGCTTACCTCCCTCTGG